>NC_141161.1:25429036-25733363 GCF_053477565.2 Lygodium microphyllum | reverse complement strand
TACTTAAGAACCTCTATGGGAGAGGGAGAGATGAGTGTGGTGAAGATAACTATTCATTTGTAGGAGGTTAGGTAGCTCATAGGAAATTGGATCTTGCCCTCGTTTTGAATACAAGGATACTGTGTGTGGCTCTAAATGGCACCAAGCTAGACATATACAATCCATGATCACAATTCATCTCCATGTGTGATACTAATGGCTTTCTCATGGAGAGATTAAACTATGGATGTTCAATGGCTAAAGCTTTGCATGAGAGAGAGAGAGAGAGAGAGAGAGAGAGAGAGAGAGAGAGAGAGAGAGAGAGAGAGAGAGAGAGAGAGAGAGAGAGAGAGAGAGAGAGAGAGAGAGAGAGAGAGAGAGAGAGAGAGAGTGTGTGTGTGTGTGTGTGTGTGTGGGGGGGGGGGGGGGGGGGGGTGCATGTGTGCACTCACATTCAACCTAAAAGCCATGCACATGGGATGCAAGTTAAGTTGACCTCATAACCAAAACACCAAACTTGTAGTTCATTTTCCGCACATGTCTTTCAAGTAGACAAAATTCAATTATTCAAAATACAATCTCAAAAATTGTATGTGTTTTAGATGAGAGGAATTGGCATCACTTACTATTCCCCTTACTCGTCTACTTAAATCTTACTAGTCTTCTACCCCTCATTGATAGAAGCATACTCATTACACAAAAGTTGAGTATATTCTTCTCACAAGTCCAATACATTGTCCCTTGTGTGTGAGGTATGAAAGGCAATGTTAATTGAGGGTGAGGTGATCTAAGTTGATATTAAAGAAAATGTAGATTTTGGAGAGAGAGAGAGAGAGAGAGAGAGAGAGAGAGAGAGAGAGAGAGAGAGAGAGAGAGATTCATGTATCTATTATTGCATGAGAACTTCCTTTTAATATCAATTGAAAATATCCTTTTTTTTAATATGACCAATTTGAAGGTTAGGAATCATCTAGTGATTGGCATGTAGGTTGGGTGTTAGGTGTGGTGGATCCTTGCATTATAATATGAATATAGAAGCATGCATTAATAGTTTCCACTCTCATTTCAAGGCCATGAAATATTAGAACTTAAAAATAACACTAAAATGCCCTTTTATGTGAGCATAAGGCTAGAGCCTAGAGGGCTAGGCAAGTTCCTTGACAAGATTGACCTTTCCACTTTTGGTTCAAAGTTCTCATGAGGAGAGGAGAGGTAGACTCTAGAGCAAAAGAGAGCTTTTGACACTTGGAGGGTGGAGCCCATAAGAAGAGACTTGTTATGGGAAATATCAACATGAGCCTTTTGTCATGATGATGAAGTGACTTTCTTTTTGCTCTCATCATTGTGATGGGGGGTTGGTTGTACTTAAGAAAAAGAAGAGGCCACGTTAAGAAAGAAAGACGTTGGAAGCTTATATTGTATGATGTAGATTCTGTGGCTCCTATGTATGCTGGCAAGGGAGCTCATGAGGTGACACTTGCCCCCCCCTCCCAAATGAAGAAAATGAAGGAGGTCATATGGAACATGCTTATAGAAAATTGTCCTTTAGAGCTTGGTCATAGCAACGGGTAGGCGGGGGGGGAGTGGGATGAACTTCACCCTTTCGTTGCACTAGGGAGGTGTAGGGTGGGGGGGGTGAACTTCACAAGTTCACCCCATACTCACCTTGCTAGCACATTCAAGAAAGTGGGCTCCCCAAACAGCGCTAGTAGTGTGAAGCTCTACAATTGGTGATTTTATTGCGTGTCGACTTGCTTTTTACTCATCATACTCAATGGACCCAATTGCGTAGCTTTCTTTTTCAATTTTCACCTGTCGATGATACTCATTGGCGCCATTATTATCGACTATCTTTTCTTTCATGCCCTATTGCGAATGATCGTGCGACCTTGAGTTCGAGTGGGTCGCCCCACTCACCCTAGGTTTGGGGTGACCCAACCCTTAGTGTGTTTTTCTAGGCTGGATTTGTAAAAAGCTGGTTAAAATGCAAGTTTGTCTTATTTTTAGAAAAAGAGGTCCTATGGACCAGCCCCAGGAGATTACCTCCAACACACACACACATACATATACACACTCACTCACTCACTCACACACTCTCTCGAGTCTCCATCCCAGGAAATTGCCTCACACACACTCTCATTCATCTCTCTCTCTCTCTCTCTCTCTCTCTCTCTCAAAAGTTTAAGAGGGAGGTTCTAAATACTCTGCATATGCCATCACACGCGCGCACTCACACTCTGTCTCTCTCTCTCTTTAGGAAAAGAGTTGCTATGATCCAGCCTCTAATCTCTGCAGCCTGACAAGGCGCCATCTCTCTCTCTCTCTCTTTCTACATGAAAGAGCTTGGAAGAAGAGAGCTCCTATGATTCTGCCTCCGACGTATGCTCACTGACAAGGCGCCACTTGCCCCCCCCCCTCTCCCTCTCGCTGTGTAACAGAGTCTCTTCACTCTGTCGCAGACCATCTTCCCTGGACGAAGGCTATGACTCTTATCAGCAGCAACAGCAGGCGCAGGGATGATGCACTGGCTCTTGTGACAGCAGCTAGTGGTGACTATCTGGATTTCTCGCCAGAGAGGCTAGCCCTCGTAGAGACTAATTCCACCCTAAAGCAATCTACCCGCTCCTCCATCACCTCCAAATTCTGCACCCTCGTCCGCTCTCTCATCACCCACCTCCCTTCCTGCACCAAATGGCTAGGGTTTCTCCACCCCGCCCCTACCCCCTCCCCCTCCCCTCCTCCCCTGCCCCCACCCCTCAAGCTGGGCCACAGAGTTACAGGCACCCTCTTCGGCCACCGCCGCGGCCACGTCCGCTTCGCCGTCCAGGAGCATCCCCGCGCCCGCCCTGTCCTCCTCCTCGAGCTCGCCACGCCAACCAGCGCCCTGGTCAGGGAGATGGCCTCTGGCCTTGTCAGGATAGCCCTTGAGTGTGAGAGGAGCCATGGCAGGGGCAAGCTCCTGCTGGAGCAGGTCTGGACCATGTACTGCAATGGCAGGAAGGCAGGGTATGCCTTCAGGAGGGTGTGCTCTGAGGAGGACTGGCAGGTGCTGGAGCTGGTGCAGGCTGTGTCCATGGGAGTGGGCGTGCTGCCACCATCATGCATGAGCCATCAAGATAGCAATGATAACAAGGGTCAGAGTCATTGCAATGATAACAGGCAGCTTCATGGTAGCAATAAGAAGATTCAGAATCGTAGTGATATAGATAATAAGGAGCTTCATGGAGGCCATCATGTGGAGAATGAATTCATGTACATGAGGGCCAAGTTTGAGAGGGTGGTGGGCTCCAAGGACTCTGAGGCCTTCTATATGATAAATCCTGATAGGGGTGGAGGCCCTGAATTGAGCATCTTCTTACTGAGAATATGAATGGGCTTGACCCTCTCTCTCTCTCTCTCTCTCTCTCTCTCTCTCATTTGTGAACCCAAATTCTGTTTGATTCCAAGAGGTGATAGCAACCAGTGTTTATAGAGCTAAATGGTTGCCACACCTCCAGATTACCCAGAGGTTTCTTAATAACACTTTATGACTTGATCATCCCGGCTTCTTTGTTGTTCATTAGTCTAGGTCTTTATGTTTTGGGATCTCACCCACCCTCTCGAAAGAAAGCTGTGTTGTTGATGGGATAACACTGTTGGATTGATGGGATAAGAGTGTGTGTTTACAAGTTTAATGGTGCAGTATACACAAAGTAGATATATGGCGGCCTGGCTGTTTGAAGGATGAATTGGCTATGCTACTTAGTCATCAACTCTTGTAATGATCTGTGGAGTTCCCAATGAGTAGTGGAGTTTTAATGCTGTAACTGGTCCCTTGATGGTTGTGCTTCATCCTGTGAAGTCTTTGAGTTATTGCAAATGTGGTTACATTAGTTGCAACGCGCCTGAGCTACTTATGTGACTTCTATGTCAGACTTGTTGTTGGAATCAATTAGTCTTTCCATGACTCATTTATGTTTATTGGGTAGAATCAAGGATGTGGAGATGCACATGTGCACATGCTTGTGCACATGGGTGTGTATCTGCATGCATAGGCACACGCTCGCTCGCGCACACACACACACACATGAATTTTTACAGGTAAGAATAGTCCCAAGATGCCTACAAGGTATATTCCACACATCCAAGACTTGAACCCCAATGTATTCCAACTTAGAAGCTTTTCCAACTTGCAAATTTCTTTAGTGCAAGCTTGTTAAGAATAGTGAGTTTTCCATGAGTACTAGAATCAATTTCAAATGCTTAAACTCGCTCTTTCCATGGTCTCTAAATCAAAGCATATTTCTATAGTAGATAAGACATGCAAACTTGTTGTGAGTTGATTGTGTGACTATAGTCCTACCAAGTGGTTTTAGGACAAGTAGCCGTCCTCTGTGTGTGTTTTTGTGTTTGTGTGTTGCATCACAACTAGGTCAATAGAAACTATCAAGAGGTGGTATATATGGCACATAGAGGCAATGCACTAGAGTTAAACATGGACATGAAGATAGCTATGTCAATGTAAAGAGTATGAGTATCCCTCATCCAAGTTCATTTGATTTGCAAAGAAAGCAACTAACATCCCAAAATTATCCTTTAGATTGGCACCTTGAAGCCATTTATTGATACCCCTCCAAAATAGATGAAGAACCACTGGTACAAGAAAAGTAATTGAAAGGGTATGAAGAACAAAGAAAATTGGATGCTAGAATGCATGAAATTGGGGAGATTCAAACATCAACTAAAAGCATGGCATAGGCTCTATCTCAAGGTTTTGTAGTTCTTCATGGGGCGAGTACAAAGGGAAACCATGGAAATTCATTCCTTGGTAGTGGTGCACACAGAAAGGCAAGACAGTGACATGAAAAGGATGATTGAATGTGTTGAAAGTTTCACATAAAGACCCAAGCATACCCATGAAAATGATGTGATTGAACTTGATGTATTGGAATGCCTTTTATACAATACAATTCTAGTGATGTGAGTCACAAATATTAACACATTTATCTACCACATTGCGCATGATATTGGCCCCCTTTTAGACTATTAATCTAAAATTGCAATGACTACAAGTCAAAGCTTGTTAACAATGGCCAAAGTAAAGTTTATAGTAAAAAAGGAACCAGTTGAGTTTGAAAGTAACAAATTGTCAAAATAGTAACTTCCAAAAGTGAACTACTAAAAAATAGCAATGGTGGGAATCCAAAAGCTTGGACATCAAGAAGCTAGTTGAGCACCCTTATTATTATTCTTCTTCCTTCTCCTTGCTCATGGTAGCATTAGCATTGGATCAAAGAGGAGGAGGCTACGACACTCAAGAATCACACATGAGGATTGCGAGACTATTCCTTGCTCCCTCTTGTCGGCCATGACTATAAGGAAAGAGGAAACAATGGTGAGTCAACTACACCATGCTTTGTGAGCTTGCTTATGTGCTTGCATTTCTAGTATGAGAGTAGAGAGTGCACTACTCAATATGAAGCATGAAGTATGAGCCATCTAGATGAGAGTTAGCTTGAGCTTAGAGCACTTGAAGAAATAAGTATTCCATCAAACCTGAGCTCAATTGAGGCAATACTTTGGTTCCATGGCCTTGATGAGCCTACATCAAGTTGGATTTTACTCTCTTAAGGTTTGTTTTTCACCATTGTATTATAGTAGGAGACCATGATTACTTGAAGGGAATTGAGTGATCTCTTGCTTTTTCTTAGAGAAAGTATAGCCACTCTAAAATACACATATGCCTCATTTATGTGGCAAATCAGAGTTGGAAGCATGAGAGAGTGTGCACAAGAGGGAGAGAGAGAGCTCAAGTACAAGAAGAAGATTTTGCTTAGTTAGTTGTTCAAGGTACAACTAGTACACTCTCCTCTACTTTGAGTGTGTACTTTAGGCTGTTTATATAGCCTCTGAAGAAGTTAGGGTTAGGGTTTCCCCTTGCTCCCCTGTCTTCCAGTTCATTTACACCTAGCTACCCTTATCCTCTCCAGTATAAGGAGAGTTCCCATGCTTAACAATTTAGGATAGAATAAGAAAGAAGAGAAGAAAAAGGAGGAGATATAAGAGATTGGATTGAGGTATATTAAATTCATTTGTGTTTTCATTTTCTTGAGAAATTTGAAAAAAAAACCCCTAGAATCTCATCTAGAGCATTTGTAGGGACTCTATTCACTTGAATTTTCTGCACATATTGCTTGAGCTTCAGGTCATTCTTGACTTGAGAGCATTCAAGTATGATTTTTTCTACTTCTTCAAGAAAAGCACATAACTTTTATGCTTTTCATTGTTAATTTTAGCATTGGAATGGAAAATTTCATTTATGTTTCTTGAAAAGCATTGTCAGTGCTTAGTTCTTTTTTTTCATTCTAGTGACTTGTAGGGAGTAGAGTATTCATTCACTTTGATGCTTAGTTCTTGTACTTTTTAAAATTCTAGTGGCTTATAGGGAGAAATGTTCATTCACATGCATTGCATTAGCTCAATCATGTAGTATTTGCTACTCTTGGATATATGTTGGCATGATTTTCACTCCCATTTGTCACTCATGTCACTTCTATTCAGTCTCCCATTGCTTGCATAGCTTCTACCTCACATAGGCAACAAATCTAAGCCATCCCAAAGTGGTAGGAAGCACTTAAGCTTTACCTTTTCTGCCAAAAATAAGTCCCAATAGTACCCTTAAGGTATTCTAATCCAAATGCATTTAGATCAATAGTAGCTCACACCTTTTGTACCTCACTTAACTTTTCTTATGCTTCTTTCATGCTTGCCATTGATCTCCTTGTTCTTCTAGAGTGTGTATATACGTAGTTAGACACTAAGAGCTTGGATAACACTAAATAAGCCTTCCAAATCAATATATCTTAGTCCATTACACTTAAGCACTCTTGGGTCATCATCTCTTAAGGTTTTCAAGCCATTTGAACACATAAACAAAGCAAAACATTCATTGATAGCACATAAACCATTGTGTTGGATTGTATCTTGCATAAACTTGTGTATTCCATAGAAAACATTTCATTTCAAGCCATCTAGGTATTTCTAGGTACCCTCAAGGTATTTTGGAATGTAGTATATTGAGTGTATCCATGTACTACATCCATATAATTATTTATTTGGCAACATTAGTCTAGTCAGTAAGCCATCCCTTATCTTTAGACTACTTGACAGTGTAACCCATTATCAAATTGCTAATCTTGTTTGACATTTGATGAAGGCATCCATGTAAGGTGCATGCCCATCGGCTGTCTAGGCACGCTTTTAGCGGTCTATCGAGAAACAAATTTAAGCGCCGCTGCCCAACACTCCTATGGAGTGTTCCGAGTTTTGTCGTCTAGGGTTTCCCAAATCAACCTTGCAACGGAACGTTCACGGCCGAACCCACTAGGATCGACCTGAATTTTAGGCTCCTAGTGGCCAAGGTCTCCTAACAGTATTCTAGCATCGGTGGATCCTGGACATCCTACTTTGCATAGAGATACCCAAGCTGAAGCAGACCCATGCTGCACTTGGTTCAAAGAGAATGGGAAACGAGAGGGATGCACCGCTCAACCTCTCTACCCGTAGGGCATAGTCCCATTCCGATCCCCTAAAACTGCATGAATCGAGGTTCTATCCTAACAATTCCTAAAGGTTGAAGACCGTAAACCTTGTGAGAAGCCTCCCAGTTCTCTGGGACCATCCTACTGTAGGGCAGACCCGTCGGGGGTTTCACACACCCACTTCCCTTAATAGCTTTAGTTTTCTAATTAGGTCCTACCACATTTATGTGTGACACATAAAGTCAGCTTCATTAATTAAGCCTTTTAGGAAACATAGTTCGTTCACATAACTTATAGCACAGACACGAAAACCGAGCAAGCAATCTATTGACAAACAAGTTCAAACAAGTTCCTTAACTTATCTTCAAGTTAATCTTTGTCTCCCGTCCATATAGGAGAAATTATGTATCCTTTTTGTCCAACAGAAGCATCTATTCTGCCTGGCAGAAGTAACTGGTCCAAATCACATGGCACCACAAACTCAATCCTTTATCTAGAATAGGATCTCCCAACATGCCCAGACGTTGGGGGCCACGGAGGTCTTCAACTCCATTCTAGACCTAGCAAGGGATGTCCAAAGCTCCACCTAACCCACAAGCTGTCTAGGAGCGAAACATTATTCCCATGGTTGGCCTTTTCACCGCTCAACCTTTGGCCCATGAATCGAGCAGTGCCCTCTCGAGTTAATCCGTGGTGAGATCATGGAGGTGATCCACCCGTGCAATATATCCTTCCTTAATTAAATCCTTTAAGAATCCAGCACAACAAGGCATTCAACCCTAATATCATTTTCTAGGAAAACATTCCTTTATTCCCATGGCAACTTGTCATCACAGACCCTTGCCATGCATTTAGCATAAATCAGAAGCACTTGGAACAATCATCCAAACAACAAACTAACAACCATTTGAATGTAAAAGCATTTAGGATGTTGTTAGGTCAACCAACAAAAAAACCAATTGTATTCTTGCCAAACAATGCAAGAATAGTCGCGATAACATTACCATTGCATATATGTTCTTTCTCTTGGGATCAAAGAGCAGTTCTATGTAAAATTTACTTAACTCTTGTATACACAAATTTTAATGTCATGATTATGCCATTCATAACCCTTGGCATATTTCTCCTTAAGCCATATGCAACTAGGTGCAATTAACTTTCCTTAATACGTGCACTTTGCAAGCTCGATTTTTTGAATACGTGAGATAAAATTTATCCCTTCCGATGACCTATACTCGTGCATCATAGTATAGGGCCTAATGTATTTCATACGAGAATCAAAATAAGCATCTATCAATTTGGAAATACATTACTTACGATCGGAACCGCAGTTGGATTGACAGTGATGCCTTTGCCCGAAGCTTCGTTTTTGGTTGTGGGATTGCCATCCGCATGCAACATTCTTCGCTTGTAGGCCATCATCCGCAAGTAGATTCAAGAGATAAAGAATACAGAATAGATTCGAGATGGGAGAGCATAAGAGAAGATGGGTAAGTCGAGGATCAAAATAGAGGAAATTGAGCTAACTCTCTTCCTTGCAGCCTCTCGGGGTGACTCTTCTCTCTCTCTCTCTCTCTCTCTCTCTCTCTCTCTCTCTTTCAAGGTCTCTCTCACAATCTCTTGGAGGGGTATCCTTCTCTCTACCTCTCTCTCGCAGCCTCTTAGGGTCTCCTTATTGTTCCTTGTGCCTCCACATGCCTCATATTTATAGTGAATTAGAGAAGAGGACTTGTGGCTGAGAAGTGGAGCTCTTTGTGGAGGGGGATCTTGGAAAAATCAGTGATCTGATGCTCTAATTATAAATATGATGGTTCCATTGGCTCTGAAAGCCATTGATTGCTTGGTGACTTGTTTAAAGGGTACCTATCCTTTTAAAAAATCCTTTCTAAAAGCCTCTAACCCCATAAAGTTACCCCTCAAGGTATTAAAATTTTGAGGAAATATCAACCTTGGCATTGAACCCTTCTGAGGCCCTTGTACAAACACACCCCATTAGTCACAATATTGGAGTGCTGTTCTAGCTTAACATTGAAGCATCATATCTTGATTTTGCAAAGAGAGGTGCCATGTTCAATTTATTTGTCACCATTAATGTATTAGACCAAGGAATACATCGAGGTCTTGTAGTTCATACCCTACACTCCCTTGAGCTCCATTAACAAGTCCTCTAATTTGTCTTAGCCTCCTAGAAGGGCACAAGCCTTGCATTTGAAAACGTTTGCCACTTTGTTGAAAGATACCCTCATATGATCGAATGAAGCTCATAGTTCTTGCCTTGGAATACCTTAAGGCTATGTAACTTAAGCTCTGGACTCAATATAACATCACCAAGTGGAAGACTTTTCAGCTTAGGCTTGTAATCAAGCATTATTTAAAGATTGTGTGGAGAGTCTTGAGCAATTGTTGCTTGAAGAGATCCCCTTAAACCTTGATTGAGCATCCTCAGGGCACTAGTTCTTGGACTACCTTGAGGCCTAGGATTCATGCCCACACTACTTTATTGAGCTCAGCAATCAACTCTTACCCTTGTCTTAGCACTCCAAAAGTTAATACTCCCCAACAAGAGCCTTTGTGCAAATGGTTGGATTGGATAGTAGTCATTACCCTTATGATATACTCTAATGAGGTATTGGAGGCAAGAATACTTCCAGATCTTGGAAAAAAACCTTTTGGACCCCTTGAAACACCATAACCAAATCTTCCTAGTCTTAACACAAGGTAGACCAAAGACACTTTGTGAAGAGACATAGACCTTGAATCTTTTTTTAGCACTAGAACCATATAAAGGTGTTAGAAGCAAGAAGGCCTTGAGAATTGAAAGCACACAAGTTTTGACCCCTTTTTAAGAATTGTGAAGTTGGAGTACCTACATTTAACATATTCATGATAGTGAGGCCTTACTAGAGAGAGATTGGACTCATCTATTCCTTGAAGAACCACCCATACAACTTGGAACTACCATCTAAATTTACTACTATAAGAATACCTCGAGAGAACAATTTTGCATGTGGAGACCCTTTTTAATCCTACAAAGATTATAGATTTCGATAATGCTTGGACAAAGAGGCTTGTGATCATGGAAATTTTTATGTTTTTTGGCAAGAATAGGGCAACACACATGCCTTGTTTAACCCACTCACAAAGTATTAATAGGAATACCTTGAGTTTACATATAGCACCCATTCCAAGTTTGTTGACTAGGCAAGCAAGGTAGAGGATGCAAAGCTTTGCACAAGGGGAACAAGTTGAATTGAAGTAGCCTTGACTTGAAAATAGTTAAAGAAAGCTTCATTGAGATAGAAAGTAATTTATATCCTACAATACCAAGAGCCCAAGGTCTTGCCGTGTATGTTGAACCTAAATAGTAGATAGTAACTTGTAAGTTAACCCAAAAGTAGAGTAGACCAAAAAGGCCTGTTTAGCCCACCAAGGGATAAGATTCATTTTGTGTAATGAAAAGGGTCTTGTTTTTTATTCCCTGGAGCCACTTTAAGGTATCTTCACTAGAGAACTTATACTTTCAAGAAACTCCATCCCCTTCTTCATTCACTATATATCAAACCTTGTAAATCAAGAGACAAATAGGATAAGTGTCAATAACATCAACAAGCTATCTTAGGCTATCTAGACCCATATTAGGGACCCCATAAACTCATCTAGAATAGAAAGTGACAAAGGGACAATATACCAAATCATAGCCACTGTAGAAACTATAAGGAGTATCACATGCCACATTATATATTTGACTCAAAAAAAGTAAGAAGCTAAACTAAAGTTGAATAATGAGAGGGAGAGCATCAAGAAGTTGACGAATAGTGCAACATTGGTAGGAACTTCAATGGATTTTGTGATGGACCTCTTGTATGAAGATTGCTTTTGTTAACTCCTTAGCCATGCAAACTAGGACATTTCTACTAGAAACAGACTTACCAAGTAAAATTCTCATAGTTACAAAGAAATTTGAGTTATAGGGTGGTTGATGATCACGGAAGAATTGTCAAGTGTAAGAAGAAAGCACAAGCTTTTAGCCTAGGCCCAATTAAGGAAGGACAAACTTATCTCACAATTCTAAATGCATTATTTTTTCAACTCTAAAACAATTTTTCATAAAGAGACTCTTTACGAGGGGTGTGGAAGGGGGTTTTAATGTGCCATTTGGTGTGGCATAAATGACACCCATAAGCATCACTAATGGCATCACAAAGTATTTTCCCTTATGTTGTGCTCATTGAAACACTTATTGGTGTGTTTTCTACCTATGCTCCCCCACTAAATTTCTAATGCATCACATACGCAACAACAAACATCACTTATGCAATGCTTTTCCTTTTTTTGGCCCTAAGCTTGATATAATAGCATGAAGAATGGGCTCTATTCCACCCTCCACACACACACACACACACACACACACACACACACACTCTCTCTCTCTCTCTCTCTCTCTCTCTCTCTCTCTCTCTCTCTCTCTCTCTCTCTCTCTCTCTCTCTCTCTCTCTCTCTCTCTCTCTCTCTCTCTCTCTCTCTCTCTCTCTCTCATTCATGTCCTAAATAGAATGTGTGACCAAAGCATTCCAAACTCAAGCTACCTCTTACAATTACAAAAACATATGCACACGAGTTCAAATTTGACAAGTAAAAATGCTAGAGACAAAGAAAAACTTTTGTAACAAACTTTACATAAAAATAGTAAAATAAGAAACTAGCTTTCGCTATGGGTATGTCGTCTATAGATGCATTCCTAGTCAAAAGTGATTCCATGATTCCTCATTAAAGCTAGTCTCTTATATTCTTTTACCATTGCATATTTTCTATCCATTTGAAATTTTAAGTAAGGAATAAGAACTTTCAAGTGAGAAGTATCAATTTGCAATTGAATACTTTGTTTTTAACAAAATAACTTTGTGTTATTTCCATGATTGGTAAATAGATTCAAATTCATCCTTTAGTATACCTATAGCTCCATCCTAGATAGGGACTTCTATGATAGGTTATGTATGAAATTCATCCTCAATTCTAGAGACCTCTAGTATATTTGTGATTCAAATAAGGAGTGAGTTCCACATTGGTGTGACAAAAGTCAAGGTGGCATATGTCGAAGATCACAATGTTAGTGTTATGTCCATGATGCAACATGAAGCTTATATGATCATGAAATAGCACCATGGCCAAATTAGCATGTGATGAGTTTTGTGTTGTTTCAATTTGTCATGTTTAGTAGTTTCACCCAAGTTCAACAACTTGGACTCTGATACCAAGTTAGAAATTAGGTGGGGAGATCCACACCTCCCCTTCCTAGGAGGTCACCCACTGTAGTATTGTTCATGCTAGTGTATGCTTAACTAGAAGGTTCCCACAAATCACACTATCCCTCTAACCCCTAAAGCCTGAAGGTGATGGATGATATATGGTCTATGCAATTATGGAAATCTTCCTCTATTGATCTAGGATTTAAAATCAATCTCAACACATTGTCACTACACCAATAGTGAGCTAATTTTCTTTAGCAAGTGTGGATTGCAGTTTCCAAGAAGTGCTTCAAAATACCAAAAGTTATATGTGGCCTCTCTTTAATGTGGGATACAATATTCCTCTCTAATACTTTACACATGTTAGCCACTCTAAAGGAAGAGGTAGGCTCAGCAATTGTAAACATAAGGACATCGTTGGCATATTATGTGTTGTGCCCAAATCAATTGAAGCCTTTATCTTATATGGAGTGGTACACATCGTGAGAGGTCTCTAATAAGGGTATCTATTTGTCTCTTAATAGTTTTAGGAATGACCTTGATGAGGCAAGGTTTGCACAATCCTAATGGTTATTAAACACATTTCTTAAATTTATCATATTCAAAATTTGAAGGTATTAAATAATATTTACAAATGGATCATTCTAATGTAATTTGGTTCTTTCACAATAATATCATATTGAAGGGGTTGAAATTTTTATAATATGAACCTCATATGGAAAAGTGCTTGTCCCTAAGTAAGGATTTTGATGTAATCAAATGTTTTTTGGATTTATACATGTTCAAAATATCAAAAAAGTCAAACAATCTTTACCAAGGCTAGATTTTTTTTAATGGTAAGAATGCACTTTCTTGTATGTATAATATAGGACCTTTGTAAAAAGTCAATATTATCATTTCTTACATGAAAGAGTGGCATACGGATAATAAGCATAGTACAAGAGAATTTCATGACAATGAACTTTTGGAAGCATTGCAAGTTCTCAAGACCCATATAGCTATCTAAGTTAGAGTTAACCTTTAGCAAAGAATCACTTGGTGTTATCTAGTTAGGCTCGCTTATCGACTGTGGCATTATGTCAAACTCCTCTATTACCAAGAATACCAATTTATAAGGAAACTCCATACTTTGAAAACGATCTTATAAGTAATCAAACTATAAATTTGTTTCACATTGGTTTATGGAATAATTTAGTGAGCTAAAGGTGCACGAAGGCTCTCTTTTTTGAACTCCATTATTAAATGTGCTAATCTATTTTAGTGGCCAAAATATCACAATCAAGCATATCTAAAACTTGTCACTAAGGAAATTGCTTATGAACTCACAATGAAACATTTGAGAATCATATTCAAACTCACCTAGGAAAATGGCCCCTCTACTAGAGACAACTTGTTAAAGTTCATGTGTTCAAAAGGATCAACATCCAAATGTTTGTGGGAAAGTTGTTGTCCTCCAATTTTTGAAAGTGAAGACATGCATTATCTAAGTGATGGAATCCAACCTTGAAAAGGGGATCCCTACATGATGCTAAAGAAAAATAGGCCTTCTTTTGTTCAAACAATGCTTACTTCTATGATGCCTGGAAAGTGTCACATGAAAAACAACACTACGATTGACGTCAATGGTGACTTTTATGCACCTTCCATTATACATTATTAAGAAGGTTGTCATATACAATACCTGTTCGGGAAAGTTTAAACAACATACATGCCCCTTTTTTCTAGTGTGTACAAACCAACCAATGGAAGCTAGAGCAACTAATTTGGCATATCCTACCAAGGAAAGTAAAAACTATCCAATACATATTTGCAAAGTTTAAAATATGTACACGGCCCTTTTTTCTAATGTACCAACCAAATAATGGAGGTTAGAGGCAACTAATTTGGCATATCCTACCAAGGAAAAGGAAGAACTCCATGTGACATTCCTTTTGTGTTTGTGCATGAAAAAAAACATATAGTTTGTCAATACCTGTTCATAAGTATTGTTGTGTCTAAATTGGTTACATGCCACTTCAAAGGAGTCAAATTCTTATGATCAAATAATCATAATTTGTTATATATGATATGAAAAATAACACAAGACATAGTTTATAAATCTTATTGTTGTCTGTTTAAAAGAAAGTGCCTTTTTGAAACAAACAACACTTTTTGGCTGAAGCTTTATGATAAGTTTTTAAAAGGTGTCATTAAATAGCTTGCAGGAGTTTCATGCATTAAAAACCACTCTCTTGTTTGAGGTGCACATTTAGGAAATTAACATGAGTTTCGCATTTAAGTTAGCCTCAAGCAACATTATTGGTCAAGGCTCATCCTTTCACCCCTTTTGTTACTCTTATATTTGTCTTAGACACATGAAAAGAACCTATTGCAATTTTTCATGAATTACAACTTTTAGAAAACCATAGTTTAAAGTCTTGTGCATAGGGAAAAATCTCTTGTACTTAGACATCTTGCTCAATGCATCCTTAGTGAAAAGTCTCTTGTGCATAGGGTAAATCTCTTGTATTTAGATATATTGCACAATTTATCCTTAGTGAAAAGGCAAGACCTTAGGTAGGATTCTTCCTCTTTAGGGTTGGAAAACATCTAGTGACTTACCCTTTTGATGACTTGAGGTGAGTCTCACACTGAGCAATATTACAAGGGCTTTTATACTTGGGTGATATGACTATTCAAATGCCTATTTCTAGGTAGGCTATGCATAGACTAGTAGAAAAACCTCCATATGCCATTGAGAGCTATCCATAATATATGATGCATCTTGTTATGCACCCAAATGTGCAAAACTACCTTGGTTTTTGTGATAATTTTTTCATGCATGTTATTTTGCACATGTGTGTTTGATATCTCAAAGAAATTATTGATCTTCTTATTAGAAATCAAGGTGCTAAAGTGCATAGATTTCCAAGGTAGATGAAAGTAGAATGTTGCAAGGTCATTTGGGATCTATAGAGATCATGGAAGGCCATGTATCATGTCATTAAGCTAGCATCTAAATCAAGGTCATATTCATCCAAAGAATGGCCAAAGAGTGTAAAGAATTAAAATGTACCTACACATAGTCATGGGAGACATGAAAATCTGTTTGGTTGTGCTCTTTGGGAGGTACACAATGTTATCAGTATATCTTTTTTCTTCATGTCTCGTGCTCAATTTTGTCTCATTTCTTTGTGGTGGGTACACAATGTCATCTTTCCAACATAAACATGTTATATCTTTTGTCTTCATTTCTTGTGCTTAGTTTGTCTCATCTCTTAACCCTAATCTTATGAATTACTAGTTGTCCTCCATGACTATTTTTCAATCTAAGGCTTGATGATTAAGTGTAGCTATTTGTGGAATTTTTTTGGCCTTAGTTCTTATCAAGGTATAAAGTCCATTGACCAAGTTATTGGAGCCATTGGTCATCTCTAGTTTTCTTTAATGTCTTCTTGAAATTGTCATTTTAATTATCATTAATTATCCTTAATCAAAGTATCAATATTTGGGATGTCCATAACAAAAAAATGGGGTAGTCATTAGAGTGCTAGATATAGGAGATAGAGCCAAAATCATAGTCCAAACCTTAGAATATTCATTAGGCTATCATATGCAACATATGTGGGTAGTGGATAGTAGGTGTGAATAGTAGGTGCGTCAGTTCACATGCTTGCCTAGTCAAGGCAAACCAACTATACACATTTGTGACTAGTCAACCTCCAACACCATTTTTAGATAGGTAATTCTACCCTCTAGCATATCCTCAGCATATCATAGCATTGATTATCATCAATCAAACATCTATCTAGATCATGATTGTAGCTTGTAGGAGCTCAAGGGTGGAATGTAACTTCATACATCAATTTTACATTTTTGTGTGATAAAAATAATAATTCTCTCCTATTACTTCTCTTGAACTTATTTTCCTTATTATCTTTTGAACTATTAGTATTATTTTTTCTTTCATGGTGTTATATTCGCATATCCTTTGAATAATAACTTAGCACAATTAAAATAAACTTTCAAAGGCAAGGACACTAGTAGCAATATCAACAAGTGGCAAGGCTAGTAGTATTAAAGAAAGTGGTGTGGTTGCAACAATGCAGACTATGCAAATTGATCCAACTACCTTGACAAGAAGATAAACTTACTGGAACAAACTATAACTTGTGGGAGTTTAAGATTAGCACCATCTTCTACTCAAATGAGGCCTTGTGGAAAACAATGTAAAATAGGGTATTGAGGCTATGTATTGCTACCTTGAATTTTCAACATGCATGTTTGAACATAGGAATGAAGGGAGTGAGTCCTCAAGTGGAAGCACGAAGTAGAAGAAAGTGCTATGGTGGATGGAGCAAGAGTAAGAGAGAGAGACACATAAGATGTGGGAACTCCAACCATCACAATGTGTGATCGGCCTTCCCTTTATTCAAATGTCACTAAAAGAATAAAGAATGAAGTGATAGTGATGGACACTCGCTACCTGCAATGTATAGGTGTGCGTGTATGCAGGTACTATCAGTGTAACTAATACACAAGAAGCTAGGCATATGCACCTTTACCCCCAACAACCTCCCACTCAAAGGAAAATGTGCCCCTAGTGAGGAGAGAACAAGAAAAAAGGTGACAATGTACAAATGTACATAAGTACAACAGGATGAGGAAAGATGTCATCTCATCCAATGCCCATCAACTTCCTAAGGAAGACAAAGTGCTATTTTACTGAGCAAATCTGTAGGATTTTGGTCAGTTGAGATCTTGACAAGGTCAACCAACCTGTCCTCAATAACCCCTCTAATGAAGTGGTAATGCATCTCAATGCGTTTCATCTTGACATGGAAGACCGGCAACTGGATACCACTCATATAATCTGAATGTGATGTAGGGACCACATCAATAATGCCAAGGTCTACCACCAGACGACCTAGATAGAGAACCTCCTTGTAAGCCTCAGTGGCCACAACATACTCTGTCTCTATAGTAGATAGGACCGTGAATTTCTACACCTTGGACATCCAAGAAATAGTATCTCTAGCAAAAGTGAAAACATATCCAAAGGTGGACTTTCTACTATCTACATATCTTGCATAATTAGAGTTAGTGTACCCCATGGCTCTGGTATCCTAACCACCATAACATAAGCACATAGTTGATGTGCCCTCAGGGACCTCATGATACACTTGATGGCATCCCAATGCCATGTACCAAGTGTAGCCATATAGCATGCCACAACTCCCATTGCAAATACTATGTCAGGATGAGTGACTATCATGGCATATATCAAACTGCCCATTGTTGATGCATAAGGGATCTTGACCATATCTGCCCTCCTTATCAAACTATAGAAAATTGACTTGACTAACCTTCATGTGAAAAGGTAAAGGATAGCCAATAGGCTTAACATCTTGCAGATGAAACCACCTAAGGACCTCGATCTACTCCTTCTATGAAAAGTAGAGGATTACCTTAGAGCACTCATGTATAACGTGCATCCCAAGAATATATGAGGCATGTCCCATGTCCTTCATCTCAAATCTCTTCTTGGTCTGACCTTTCAAGGCTTCCAACTCATCATGAGCACTCCCAATAATCACGTATCATCAACATAGAGGATCAAAATCATAATGCTTTCATCATGAGCCTTTTTTGTGTATAAACATGGATCCATATCATTGGGAGAATATCTTTATGAATGGATAAAGGCATCAAACTTGCGGTACCATTCCTTAGGTGTTTGCTTAAGGCCATAAAGGCTCTTCCTCAATCTACGTACCAAGTGGTTTGTGCTAGGTTGTCCTGCAAAGCCCTTAGGCTACTCATGTAAATCTTATCATGCAAGTCCCCATGAAGAAAAGATGTATTGACATCCATTTAAAGATCTAAGTCAAGCTGAGCAACCAAAGCCAATACCAAGCATAGGGTAGTCATCTTCACAACAGGAGAAAATACTTCATCAAAGTCCACACCATGTTATTGCTTAAAGCCCTTAACAACCAATCTGGCCTTGTAACCCTGCTTGGGGCATCTAAAAGGTATTTTGGAACATTTACACCCACTTGTGTGGCAAAACACACTTGCCACTAGGAAAAGGAACCAAATTCCACGAATGATTTTTTTGTAGTGAGCTATATTCTAACTATATGGTCCTCTCCCAAGAGTGACTATCACCATTGTGCATAATCTCATCATAAGTAAGAGGCTCACCATCATTTTTCACCATAACATAATCCATAGAGGGATTAAACCACACAGGTTGTCACCTATCTCTAGTAGACTGCTTGGCTGTGGGGCCTGTACATCCTGCAGGAGCATTAGGAACCTAGGCCATGGGGGCATCAACTGCTACACGCTAGCTAGTTGGCTATACATTAGCATGAGGCTCCTCCTAAAATACCACCTTGCATACCTCAACAATAGGCTCAGGCTCTACTTATGCATTTTCTCCTAATGGAAAACGACATCATGGTTGCAAACAACCTTTTTAGCCTACAAATCCCATAGGTGATAGCCCATCTCACTTGCATCCCCATAACCAAGAAAGATGCATTTCCTAGACTTAGGATCCAACTTATTGTGCTTGTCCTTGGGTACATGGGAAAAATTCTCACAACCAAAGACATGCAAATGAGTATATGAGGTAGGTTTTCTAGGCCATACCTCCTCTGCAACCTAATAGTCAAATGCAATACATGGGGTTTGATTTATCAAGTGTACGGAAGTAGTAACTGCCTCAACCTAAAAATTTTGTGGTAAGCTTTCTTGACTAAGCATACTACAGACTCGCTCTTGAATTCTCCTATTCATGTGCTCAACCATACCATTTTGGGATGGGGTGTGTGGGGCAGTCAATTGATGCTTAACACCCCTCTCATCACAAAATTCATCAAAGGCTTTAGAGACATACTCACCCCCATTATCTGACCTTAGGTGTTTTAGCCTATACCCAGATATATTGGTTCTCAACCAAAGCAATCCAACACTGAAATATAGCCAATAATTCCAATTTCTTCTTTTAATAGGATATTCCTAGACCTTATATGCATATAGTCATCAATGAAAGTAACAAAATAATATGCAACACCACCTAAAAACTTGCAGGACATGGGACCATATACATTTGAATGAACAAGAACTAAAGGCTCACCCATGTGTGGTATAACAAACTTTTTATGCGTATTGTGTGTATGCCTGCCGCCATATAAACAATGATCACAATAATCAAAACATTTATAGTCAAGGGGTGAAAGATACTGCGAATGAGTAAGCATTTTCATTCCTTTCAAGGGAATATGCCCAAGGCAATGATGCCAAAGAGATACATGTAGAACTGCATCCACTACCAAAATATGGTCAATCGACCCACCACATGCAATGACAAGATTCCCATGGGTAATCTTTCATGAGGAATCACCAAAAGAAACTACATAACCTGCATTTTTTGCATTAAAACTTACCAGATTTGGGCCTTCCAATAGCTATAGTTGGTGCACCATCCAAATTGTCAATATTAAATATGGCACTATCACTTGAGCTAGCAGCCATAATGAAAGCAAACAAGTGCACAAACTGTCAAAGAAGGCTAATGTAATTTCTATAAACAGCCCTAAAACCACTGCCAAATCAAGCTAAAAACAAAGGAAACTGACCAAGTAATGAACTATCCACAAATTCAATGCAAAGAATGGTCAAATGAAGGTGATTTCTTACATAAACAATGCAGTAAACTACAATTACAGCATGCTAAAAATGAAGTACATTAGTAAGAAATCAATGGCAAATAGGGGCAATCATTGTTGATATAAAACAAACTGCAACTGCCATGGAATAGCTTCAACTAGTAGTGAGTGAATATGTGACTCACACTAAGAACTATTAAAGAATCAATGTGTTAGACTGAGATATATCCCATCGACATAACCATCATGCATAGAGTGGGTCCAATAGAAGAGACCAACCAAAGGCAGAATGGACTAAGCAATGTAATGGAAGCTCAATACATAGCCAACCAAGATGCATACATCACTGTCAACATTGTGATAGAGATAGGTATCGGCCCAAGAGGAATGTCAGATCATCCCACTAAGCATCAACTGCATATATAAAGCATGATAGGAACATGTACATGTCACCAAGTCCCACAGCCTCACTGGAATGTTGAGAGCTAGAAAATCAAACCCATTTGTATACATCTTTGTATGGAGCATTTGGGCAAGGAAAATGCAAGCAATTAGGAAAAGGTGCATGAATCCCAAAGGCACAGTGGAGGAAGAGAGCTACCATCATGAAACTATAAAGCTATGTACTTGACTATCATTTTCAATTTAAAAATGCTATAGTACTTTGTCCTTTCATCCATCATTGTCATGTCATACTCAAGATTGTGTTTATGAGTCCAAGCTTCCATCTTGTAACCTAATTTACTTGAGTAATAGTTAGTCCTTCTTGTCTATGTTATCATGAATATTGTCTTTGTGTTCCATCCTCCATAGCTACCATGCTCTAGATCAGTGTTTCTCAACATGGAAGACCCTCAAGCTCAACTGCATAACCAAATGCTCAATGTAATATCCAAGTGTCAAGTTGTAGTGGTTCCCACTGGAACAAAATTTGAATGCTAGACAAGCAAACAAAGCTCAAAACATCATGTGGAATGCATCCATACATCCAAGATCCAAGTAGCATATATATGAGAGTATCCGACCTAAGTAACTTGCAAAGCACTACTGGAGTATCAAAAAACTATACATAATAGTGAATGATAGTCAATGTCAAGATTCAAAGCTCCAATCTTAGCTTTAAAAAAATCCATGAACCAATCATGTAACATGAACCACAAGCATCAACATATCAACCCAAGTAGTTGGTAAGCACTCGAGAAGCAATAGACATGTATTCCATTGACCAAACGAGCTTTAGCATAGGTTATTACATGAGCCAAAGCTCTAACAAAATGAGCAATAATAGTGCTTAAATCAACTCCAAAATGATCTAGATAAGCATCTTTGAAGGTATGGGCATCAAACAAGCATGAGTGGGTATCATTTATGCATAACCACTAAGAGGCTTCAATGACAGGGGGTTGCCATGTTATTATAGATTGTATGCTGAATACATAATCAATGGATTGAATACAAGCTACCCAAACTCAATGTCATGGGTAGTGTCAGGGCCAATATAAATTCCAAGGAGTATCCGAGATGATTTCCCTAGATGCCAAAGGCCACAAAAGAGGTGGGAGGATTTTAAACCTTGTAGTAGGGAACAACCCGCCCATATAGGTGCAATCACATGGGTTGCTACTAAAGGGGCTGCCTCAAGTGTTGGCCTTTGTGGGCCTTGTGGAAATGCTCAATGGCCTCTAGCAAGGCCCTAGATTAGGCCTCAAGAAGGGGAAAGAAGCCAGGAAGCTCAATACATACCTTAAGGTGAAGAGTCTGTGGCTGCTATTGAAACTGTGAGTTGAAGATTTTCTCCACAAGCTAAAGCAATGTTGGGTTGAGCTCCTTAATGCTAGTGCAATGGCTCTGATACCAGTTGGAAGGGAGTGAGTCCTAAAGTGGAAGCACAGAGTGGAAGCAAGAGCTATGGTGGAAGAGAGAGAGAGAGAGAGAGAGAGAGAGAGAGAGAGAGAGAGAGAGAAGATGTGGGAACTCCAATAGTCACAATGTTTGATCGGCCTTTCCTTTATTCAAATGCCACTAGAAGAAGAAATAATGAAGTGACAATGATGGGTATTGCCACCTACAATGTACAAGTGTGCGTGTATGCGAGTACTATCAATGTAACTAATACATAGGCGGCTAGGCATAGATGCTTTACCACCAACAAGGAATCAATAGCATATGCATATGCTTTGTTGAGATATTGGCAATGACACCTGGCTTAGTCTCTTTGTATGGAGCAGTGTGGGCTCAAGATGTAGAATCCCATATGCACAGTGGTGGAAAGTGTAGCCTAGTCTATTTCTATAAAGCATTGTACTTGCTTTCTTTTTGAATGCAATGTCGTAGTACTTTTTTACTTCCAACAAAGTGTCTATGTCATTGTCAACACACAGGATTGCGTTTATGAGTCCAGGCTTCCATCTTGGAACCTAATTCACTTGTGTGATAGTCGGTTTGAAAGTCTATGTCCTCATGAGCTCACTCTTCCTCTTTCAGCCTCCATAGCCATGCTCTAGATCCGACATTTTAACATGGCATCAGAGCTCGGCTTGAGCATGGTCAACTCAAGACTTCATTTCCTACTCCAACTTCACCTTCACCTTCATTGGAGTTTTCATGGCTGCCATTCATAGCATTATCCTGTTTGCTTACAGCACCTAGATCTCTCTCCACAGTCAATATCTCCACACGATTTCTTATAACACCATATTAGAGATTTTGGAAATTTCCCAAGTCCCACTTTGAATGAATGTCTTACCTTTGTGAATGAAAGAGAGCACTATGTTTATGTTTATCTTTAAAGGGCACTTTGTATGTTACAAATATGAGATCACACATCTTGAGAGCTTAAATGATGAATGTAAGCTATGTGGCTGTTACGAGATTTGGATCTCACCTCTATCTTTTCTAGCATACTAACAAAATATGATGTTGTATGGTGGTGGAAACATCAAGGAGGCTTAACTAGTATATACCTAGGAAATTTCCAAGTTTAATGTAAGAATACAAAGGTTTGATGGAGTGGAGAGAGAATTTAGAATACAAGAGCCTTAAACATTGTATGAAAATATATTATCATGGCCAAAATTTATAATGTTATGGATTTGAAGATATTATAATACGAGTTTTTTCTTTTAGATATAGCATCATTTAAAGTGACATGTATAAGTTTCATGAACTAGGACCTTAAAAGAGTCACCACTAATAACTAGGTGTGGTTTAATAACTTGATCTAATACCATATTGTAATAAGTTTGGATAACCTATGATGTGATGGTTCTTTTTTTGTGTAAACCAATAGACACAAGTATGTCAAATAATTGCTCACCCCATTTACATTTTTTGTATGTATATGCATGATATATAAATATCTTTTATTCAAAATTTCTATCTGTCTTGACAATATATGGACAAGATGGATATTGACTTTGGCCAAAATTAACAAGTTTCACGCTTTGACTAGCTAAATGAATTTTCATATCATAAAATAAAGATTTATATACCAAGCTAGAAGTTTATGATTTTTCTAAGACTAAAGATTTAACCTTTGACCAATGGTTTGTGTTCCCAAAGAAATAGACATAAATTTTATAATCAATCAAGACTTATTTGTTAGCTAAGACATAAAGTACAAAATTGGACTTAAACCACTTTATAAGAAATTTCAACACAATTACTAATGTTATTGAAATAATAAAAAACATTAAGTAGATTCTCCTCATTGATATTGGTGGCGTTTAAAAACACCAAGGTAGCTACACAAAACACTTTAAATTTTTAACAAGCATATATTTTATAGCCATGCAAAAGCCCTTAATGTAAGGGATATATTTACTATGGAAGTCAAAATTAGCCCATATAGAGTCACTGTCTTGTTGCATCATGTATATTGGAAAAATACAACTTTTGTAGATAGCTGCACTACCATTTATGAAATGTTTGTGATATCCTAACTCATGAGCAAGTTGCATTGCTTCCATATCTTTCAAAGTGGAGACTAAAGGAGTCTGCTTCAACATGGATAATTGTGAGTTGTTCAATGTAAGTGATAGACGATGTGAGGCATTTGTTGAGTATGCTTGTATAGTAGATGGTTATAAAGTACAAAATATGATTTAAACCACTTTATAAAAAAATTCAACACAATTAACTAATGTTATTGAAAGAATAAAAAACATCAAGTAGATTCTCTCATTGATATTGGTGGTGTTTAGAAACACAAAGGTAAGTACATAAAACACTTTAAATTTCTAACAAGCATATATTTCATAGCCATATAAAATACTTTAATGTAAGGGATACATTTATTATGAAAGTCAAAATTAGTCCATATAGAGTAAGCACCTTCTTGTTAATCATGTATATTGGAAAAATACAAATTTTGTAGATTTTGTATAAAACATTTAGCTACACTACCATTTATGAAATGTTTGTAATATCCTAACTCATGAGCAAGTTGCATTGCTTCCATATCTTTCAAAGTACAGACTAAAGGAGTTTACTTCAACATGGATAATTGTGAGTTATTCAATGTAAGTGATAGACGATGCGAGGCATTTGTTGAGTATGTTTGTATAGTAGACTATCATAAAGTACAAAATAGGATTTAAACCACTTTATAAGAAATTTTAATACAATTAACTAATGTTATTGAAACAATAAGAAACATCAAGTAGATTCTCTCATTGATATTGGTGGTGTTTAGAAACACCAAGGTAATTACATAAAACACTTTAAATTTCTAACAAGCATATATTTCATAGCCATGCAAAAGCCTTTAATGTAAGGGATATATCTATTATGAAAGTCAAAATTAATCCATATAGAGTCAGCGCCTTCTTGTTACATCATGTATATTGGAAAAATACAAATTTTGTAGATTTTGTATAAAACGTTTAGCTGCACTGCCATTTATGAAATGCTTGTGATATCCTAACTCATGAGCAAGTTGCATTGCTTCCATATCTTTCAAAGTAGAGACTAAAGGAGTTTGCTTCAACATGGATAATTGTGAGCTGTTCAATGTAAGAGATGGATGACGTGAAGCATTTGTTGAGGATGTTTGTATAATAGATGGTCTCTTGAAGCAAGATGTAATTGAAGATTGAACATATATACCATCTTTATCAATCATGGTCTCGTGCGGTGCTGATGATGAAGATGAAATACCATCATTCTCTGCTCTAGTCCATTCATCAATGAAAACCTTGAATTGAGTATACAATTCATGTCCATATTGAACTGGATCCTGTCCATATCGATCAAACTTGATGACTTCATGTGCATCATGGTATTTGCTTAAGCGAGTCAAGTATGGTAGAAGTTCTTTGATCAAGATAGAGTCTTCACGATCAATATCAAATGTTTTTGGATAAATGCAATTCTCAACAGGATTTGGACATCCTTTGTAAGGACTATCATCTATGAGAATAGTCTTGGTATGCTGACAAACATCTCCATATTGATCCCATACATACTTCAGAGGCTTGAACATTGCTTCTACTCCCATCTTATCTGGCCTATATATGATTTTGAGTCGATGTCTATGACATTGTTCTTGGCCCCAAATCATGAAGAAAGGATACTTCCTTTTTGCATGGATCTCCAAGCACTTAATAATTGCCATGACATTCTTATGTAAAACTGTTGACCAAACTCCCACTTGGAATCTTGCAAATAAGGCTTCAAGAAACTCCATACATCCTGGTCGAAGAACAAGCCATTGCTTTCCCATTTGAAAGCTTTGAAACCTTTTAGACTTAGCAAAGCATCGTTGTAAAAGAAGACCATTGAGATCAAGTATTACACATAATTGTGTTGCATTTCTTATCAAGGAAACATCAATCACATCATCGTACTCTACTGTTGTTGAATCTGCTAGATATCCAACCATAGATGTCTTAGTTGAAGTTACAAAGAAGAAAAAGAGGCACATTAGATTCATTTACTTCCTCATCATTCTACCTAATTTTTGAGCTATAAACTGGCATAGAACACTAAAGCAATTTAACTTCACATTGATAAATACATAAATAGGTACTACTTAAAAAATGATGTCTTAAGAAAAGAGACAGTTGACCATGTGGTCAAATCTAATCAAAAGTAATATCATGAGGTAAAAATATATATATATGACAATTTTTTTGAAGTAAAATTCTTGTAATTAGTTGCACAAATTATATTATCATTATAATATTTAACATAATTTTTAAAAAGATCTTCAAAATGGCATGTACAAAGAAGATGTTTATTAGTCCTAATTATTAAAAGAAAATTTAAACATGATACTTTTGACCATGTGATCAAAACTATGTCACATATAAGTGACACATGACAATTTAATTGAGATAAGTTATACTTTATTTGAATAAGTTTTCATAGTTTCTTCTTAAGGACTAACCATTCTATTTTTGAGCTAGTTATATCCCATAGATATTTAAACTCACGAATTGTAACAAGGATTTTACCTTAATATTCCATATACACATCTCAAAAGATACATTGGAGAGAAATCTTTGTTGCAATATTTATAACTGAGGTAAAACTCCTTTGGGAGGTGCAATGAATCTTTTTTGGGGTGTGCAATATATTGTTGGCTTTCTTATCCTAAGGTACATGCATAGACATACACTAGTGATGTAGTAAAATAGGCTATAAGAGATAAGAGATTTGACCATGTGGACAAATCTAACCAAAACTAACATGACAAGATCATAACACAACACATATATGAGTTTAATTGAAATAAGATCTAAAATAGACTTAAGTAAATTTTGCAGAGATAGCTCAAACTTTTCATTATGATAAGTATTCTTACACACTAGATTACAATTAAATAGTTATCCTTACAAAGGATGATAAATCTTAATGAGCTCTTTAATACCGATTTGGTAAAATGTTTACTTAAATAAAAATTTTAAACCAAACATGCTTGGTACCTTTTATAAAAAATTAAAAAACCAAAGACATAGTTTCTTTAATTAATATCATCAAATAAAGAAAATATTGCAAATGCTAATGGAAGTAACTTCTCAAAAAAAAAATCAAAATTACATCAATGTGTCTTCCTTGATGAAAGGAGAAGGAACGGAGTTTAAACACCTGAAGTAGCCCTTAATTTCTCTTTCATAATTAGACTTGCTATATCTTGGCTTGATTCTTCTATGCCCTCGGGTGGTACTTCAAGAACTTGAACTTCAGTAGGAGGAACCTCTTGGGAGTTTGAATTTTGTTTGGCACTCTCATGGACCCTCCACAATTGTGCTTCAACCTCTCTTTGCTCTTGAGTGTTGCAAACCACTGCAATAGTCTTCATATGATTTATCAGTGCCACCTTAGATGCAAGTCCACTTGCATATACATCAAATACAACCTCATGAGCATCGTTGAATGCTTTTACATAACTTTCATTTTATTTCTCAAAACAGCCTTTGCAATCCTTTGTTCTTCTTCAAGATCTTCATCATTACGCTCCTTGTCCAAGCCTTCAAAGTCCAAAATGGAAGGCTTGTTGACATTGTTTATATATCGCTCAAAATTGATGAAGCTTTTCTCCATGGTCACTAATGTCAAAACCACAAAAGAATCTATAGATCCAAAAGCAAACATTCTATCCATTGGTAGGAAGTCAACACTACCAACTAGCATGCGATACTTGCAAGAAATGCTTTCAAGAGCATTTTCCAAAGCTGCCATTTGCTTTCGATCAAGAAATGATAACAACATGAATTGTTTAGGTTCACAAGTCATTTGTAGTAGAGTGGATACAACCTTTCCAAACTTTATAGAGTCCCATTTCATTCCCTCAACCCCATGTGCTGCATCTAGAACAACAACCCCAATGGTAATTGGATCCTTTAAACCCATAAGGCAACGAAATGCAGCAGGAGAAGGTTGCCTTCCCTTTTTTCTCGAACTCTCCTCTTGGGATATAAGTTCACCTCTAGAGTATCTCTTCATGATTTTGATCCAACTATCAAATATTTCTTGGGAGCTAACAATCATATGGCAATCTCTAGATGCACAATTTTCTCCAATGTATGCCACAAATCTCTGCAAAAAAAAGATCAAAATAGTGAGCATAGAACAAAAGAAAGAGCATCACACTAATCTTCACAAAAAAAGAAGGTAAGCTTATATATGATTACCTGCCATGGTACTCTTTGAGACCTTGTCTTAGAAAGCCCTTGTTGGGGTTTTGGTGGAGAACCAAATGCTAGCCACTGATCTCTTAATTGTTGAAGTTGCTCAACATAAGGTGCATTCTTCATAACATTATGTGATTCCATATTTGTCATTCGTGAAAGCTCAATGCACATTTCCGCAGGACAATCAACTAATATTCTAGCATTTCTTGTGGTGTATAAATGCTTGGTTGCTAGACAACGGTAGTATTACTCTGAATATATATCTTTGCTGCATGAATTGAGTGAAGCCCTGATATAATCCAATAACTATAAGTGTCCAACTTATTAGCATCCACCTCATCACGATGCATGGGTCTCTTCTCATTGTTGTCTTGTACAAAAGGCATAAGATATGCTGCTGTTGCTGGGTTCATGGGAGTCTTTATGAAAGACGTGGTTAGCTTCTCTACATAATCCCAACATAGTGACCTATAAGAATAAAAAGGAGGTGCCTCATAACACCTATCAACGAGAATAGGAAATTGTGTTGTTGGCCCAAATGGAAAGAATTTTTCAAACATGTGAAATCCTGATTCTTCCTTCTTTCTCTTCTTCTTAACTATTTCAGGAAAATCGAATGTTCTTTCTACTCCCTTGACCTCAAGAGAAATTATTGGCTTTGCAGGTGTAACTTCTAACATGGAAGGTAAAGTGGCATCATTCTTAGTAGTGTTAGCAGTCATACTAACAATAAGAGCTTGTGACAAGGAACTTTGTTGAGGTGATTTTGACTTTGAGCTTGTGGGATTCCATGAATTATTTTCTTCTTGAGGAGAAGGTGAAGATCTCAAGTCTATTTGTTTATCTTGGAGCTTCATTCTTTTGTTGGGGTGATCACATTTTCTTGATAGGGAAAGTAGCTCACTATTTTGAATAGCTTTGAATGCTAATATAATGTCTTCTGTGCCCTTTACCTCCTCAAATAAGGTCCATCCCATTGTTTTCAAAGAGTATTCTTCATCCTCTTTAATACTGGCAAAGTGAAATGACAAAGGATCAAGTTTGTATAATACATTTTTCCCCTTGATCTTAATAAGATTACATGGTATTCCCTCTTTCCCAGCACATCCATCTGTTATCTTCTCTATGACACCATCTTGTTGAAAAAATGCAATATCACTCTTCAAAGTGAATAAGAGAACATTGTCAGTTCTTTTTCCTTGACTATCATAAACATCCACATACCATGGATACACAAAACCACCACTAACTCCATCAATGGTTTGGGTCTCCTTTTTGGATGTGCTATCTTTCTTTGCCATTGAATAGTTCTACAAAGAGAAAAAGTTGTTAGACAAAAGTGGATTTAAAAATATTCAAAATTCACAAAACCCAAATAAATGTATAAGATTTCTAAGTTAAAAATTGAAAACACAACAACACAAGATTTTACGAAATACAAGACAAATGTAGTCTAAAGGGACTCTTCCATAAAATGAAATATTGAAATTTGAGATTAAGTGTGGTATGAGATCCAACCATAGTAAGCATTAATTATGTTTCTCTTGCAAGAATCATATAGTAAAAACTTTGCCATGGACTTCGGTGAGAAGATCAAATTCTATTAATAGTGAGACTTGACCATGGGCTTAACCAAATGGTCAAGTGATAATGAAATGTTGAGTGTGAGTGTGGTATGAGATATAGTGAAAAATCATTGTGGTTATGTAGAAAATGTCATGGATGATTTTGTCCCTAAGTTAATATTGGATTTCTTCTCCATGTAAGTTTCCTATGCAAGGATCATACTCTAGGAACTTTGCCAAGATTTTTGGACATGTGGTCAAATCCTATTTAATCAAAGAATGAGATTTAGTCCAATATGAGATTCACCTATATATCAATGTGGTTATGTAGCAATCTCACAATTCCTTTTGGCCCAAAGTTAACATTTTAATTACGCACATGTAAGTTTCCCTTGAAATGAGGTATATTGTAGAAACATTGTCATTGGTTTTAGCCATGTGGTCAAATCCTATTTAGTCATAAGACTTATCTATCAGATTAGAAACTTTGCCATGGTTTTTTACCATAGGGTTCTTAAAGGCTAGTTAAAGGGAGGATGCAGTTTATTGTGATATGAGATTCACATATAAACAAATATAGCTATGTAGCAAATCCCATAGATATCAATAAAGATAAAGTGAAAAACACTTGAAAGGTGGAGATTTGACCTCATGGCAAAACCTACAAGACAAGACGATTTCTATAAACTAGTTTTAACCATATGGCCAAATCTAGTTTCATAACCATATGAAGAAAGTGATTCATTTGTTGTAACATGCTGTGAAATTGGATTTGACTATATAGCCAAATATTGTTTTATAATGGAATGAAAAAGTAGTCTCATGGTTTGCAAGATTTATGAGATTAGATTTTATCATATGGCTGAACAAAACAAGAATGGGGGATTCTTGGATGCTAGCATTGATAACAAAATGAAAGATTTGACCATATGGCCAATTTTTATTTGTAGTGGAATGAAAAAAGTGGCTAATTTGTGGCAAAATGATATGATATTTATAGGAAGTAATGAAAAATTGAAATGAAAGAAATGGTTAATGGAAACAAAGTGGTTTGTTTGTTGCACAACAAGTTTTGACCACATGGCGAGACTTCCTATAAATATAGTAGGTAATCAAGGAGCTCCAAGTAGAACACGATCTTCCTTTTTTGGAGATAATATAGAAGATGTTTTTCTTAGAACATTTTTCCATACAACCAAATCTAGCATACCCAAAATTTGTGTGATTGAACCCACCATAGATTTAATCTTAAATTTTTAGGATCAAATTCCAAAAAAGTGGTTCATTTGTTGCAAGACAAGATTTTACCACATGGCCAAATTATAGAAAGTAAGGAATTCTAAGTAGAAACTGGCCTTTCCTTTTGGAAGTAAGCAAGGGTTGATAATATAAGAAAGCATTTGACCAAATGGCAAAATGTCATTCTTGTAGTAAAATGAACAAAGTGCTTGATTGGTTGCAAGATATTGTGATACTATAGGAGTCCTTATTTTGGCCAAGAGATAGCTTAAGGAGAAGATTTGGCCACATGGCAAAATCTCATAGTATATTGGAAAAAAGAACATAAATTACTTCTTATATTATAAGAAAAGATTTGACCTCATGGCCAAATCTTAGATTGTATTGAATAAAATAACAAAAAGTACTTCTTATATTGCAAGAAATTTTTTGACCATATGGTCTAATCTATAAATTGATGAAAGATCATGATATGTGTTATTAGAAAATCAAATTACATCATATGGCAAAATCATATTGAGTATTTGTAAGTATTGTATAGCCATATGCTTATTGCAAAATTATAAAAAGTGTAACCATAAAATCTGATGGTAATGCTTTTACTATGAAAATACAGTATAATGGAAAGTTCTATATAGTAAAGTATAATACAATGTATAAGAACTTGATAAAATGCTCTAATATTACATAATGATATAACAAATATAAGGCTAGGTTTAGCCTTGAGGCAAAATCTTGAGGTATATAGCATCACAGAATAGAAAGAAAGGCTGGTATTTTAAAAGCACTCATCATTGATAAAAGCATTGCACAAACCATTTATTCCATATTCACATCTAAGAGACTTTTTTCAACATTACACAAATCATATACTTCATATTCACAACAAAAAGAGTATTTTCAACAGTGCAAGAAGTCATGTTTTCAATATTGACGTAGAGTGAAGCTATCACTTGCAAGGTAGTGGTTGGACAATAAAAAACACAAGCACTCCAGGAGATCAATCAAGCAATCGAGAAGAAGAAGAAGACATTGAATTCTCAAGAGTGAGTGCCTAATCTCATTGCTACAGAAATACATATTGCATTTAGTTTTCATACATGATTCTTATTTAGAAAATGCTTTTGGTGTTTGATCTTAATATTATTCAATACTAATCATACAAAAGAGTAGTAGTGTGATTTGTAGTAATTGTATGGATTGAAATGGTCATAATCAATGTAGTTTAACTCAAAATAAAAAATAAAGTAGGTAAAAGTTGAAAACCTGTTGTAATTAGTAGGCCAGTAATGTGTGCCAACGTAACAGAAATCACCCATGAAGTAGGAGCAGGCACGGTGTGGACTAGCGATCATTCACTAGCTTGTTGAATTGCTGAAGCCTTGGAGTAATATTTTTTATTTGAAGACGCACGTACTTTTGGTCATAATACCCTGATTCAAACCAGAAATTGCACTGCACAATCTGTTTCAGTTTGAGAAAATGAAACACTGAAGAGTAGTCAAAGAAATATCCTGATTCAAACCAGAAATTGAACTACACAATCTATTTCAGTTTGAGAAAATGAAACAGTGGAGAGTAGTCAAAGAAATACCCTGATTCAAACCAGAAATTGCACTGCACAATCTGTTTCAGTTTGAGAAAATGAAACAGTGGAGAGTAGTCAAAGAAGAGGAGGAGGATAGAACCGCCAAAGATTAGGGCTGCAACACCTGTAGTAAGAGAGGAGCGACAGGAGTAGAGATAAAAACACAGAGGATCAGAGATGCGAAACCTGCAACTGTAAAAATGCAACAGAGAAAACACTCAGGTTAGAGAGTTACGTGGAAGAGAGAGGGAGGGGAAGAGAAACTCATTTTGAAAAACGTCATGATTAGTTGTAAAGACCGACTTATGAAACGAACATTTAATGTATCACGCTATTCGAATAACCATAACTTGTTACGGAATACGAGTAGATTTAGATCTTATTTTTGTGTCTATTTTTTAATTTTATTAAAGATTTCAAGTTGCGCTTTTTTCAAAAATCACGTAATAGCTATACCGTAGGCTGCCGGGGTCTACCGACAGCCCCTGGACCCCGCCGTTGGGGGCGTTGCCCCCAAATCCCCACTGGGGGCGCTGCCCCCGAACCCCCCTGGGGGCGTTGCCCCCAGACCCCCACAGGGGGCGCTGCCCCCCAGACCCCCCGTTGGGGGTGTTGCACCCAAACCCCCACCGGGGGCGCTGCCCCCGAACCCCCATTGGGGGCGTTGCCCCCAGACCCCCACAGGGGGGCATTGCCCCCCTGGATCCCCTGTTGGGGGTGTTGCCCCCAAACCCCCACGGGGGGTGCTGCCCCCGAACCCCCACTGGGGGCGTTACCCCTAGACCCCCACAAGGGGGCGCTGCCCCCCCAACCCCCCGTTGGAGGCATTGCCCCCAAACCCTCACCGGGGGCGCTGCCCCCGAACCCCCGCTGGGGGCGTTGCCCCCAAACCCCCACAAGGGGGCGCTGCCCCCTGGACCCCCCGTTGGGGACATTGTCCCCAAACCCCCACACCAGGGGCACTACCCTCAGACCCCCACTAGGGGCGTTGCTCCCAAACCCCCATCAGGGACATTGCCCCCAAACCCCCACACCAGGGGCACTACCCTCGGACCCTCGCTAGGGGCGTTGCCCCCAAACCCCCATCAAGGACACTACCCCCAACCCCCTACTAGGGGTCTTGCCGGCATACCCCCACCAAGGGCCCTACTGCTTAAATCCCCCATTGGGAGCTTTGCCCCCAAATACCTACAACGAATGCTATCTTGAAACCCCAACTAGGGGCATTGCTCCCAAACCTCCACTGAGGAAGACATTGTCCTCAAACTCTTACTAGGGGCATTTCTCCTAGACCAGCTCTTTCCCCCTCGCCCCTCCTTAAGAACCCACCATTGTGATATTGCCCCTATTTCCACAGCTAGAGATTTTTCCTACATACTCTCTATCCTACCCTACTAGAGATTCTACTCTCGAACTATCACTAAGGTGGGTTCAAAATCCTCAATGATATTACACATTACATATTAGATACATTTAATATACATAATCTTACAAAATATGATTTAATATATTTAGACTATATTTATTAATTATTAATAAATTAATTAAATATATATATATATTTAAATTATATTTTGATAATATATTCCATAATATGCACATAGTACGATATACTAATATAACATGATTTAGACTAATAGTATAACTTAAAAATAAAATGTAATATGATACATTTTACTATTATCAACAAGTAGGTAGTATAAGATTTATAAATATTTAACCATGATAAAAATTATATTTCCTTCTCAAATAGCTTCTAATTGATGCTAAAATTTTCTCAATATTTATAACTTTGTGTCATAGTGAACGAAATCTCCTATTCTTTAGAGGTCATTGTGGTTTCAACATTTTAGCACAAGGTCAAAGTTTCTCAAAAATATATTTATCCTTGTTGTCATGTGGAATACATGAAATAAAGGTTTTGATCATTTGATCAAATATTTTCCAATGGAGATCACAAAAATTATTTATTCTTGTTGACATACAATAAAGGCTTTGAACATTTGGCTAAATCTTGTTCTATGGACATCACAAAAAATTATTATTCTTGCTATCATCTAGGTTAAATACATGTTTTGACCATATGGCTAAATCTTTTCTTGTGGATATCACAAATAATTTTAATCCTAAGTCTTGTGTAAAATAGTTGCAATAGAGGTTTTGACCATCTGGCTAAATCCTTTTCCATAAAGATCACAATGAACTTTTATCCTTGTTATATGTATTTGGCTTGAGTTTTGACCATTTGGCTAAATATTTTTCTATGGAGACCACAATGAGCTTTTATCCTTTTTGTCATGTGAAATACATATATCAAAGGTTTCAATCATTTGACTATGTTTTCCCCTATGGGGATCACAAATAATTTTTATATTTGCTATGGTATGGAATACATACAATAGATTTTTGACCACGTGGCTAAATCTTTTCCTATACACATTATAAATAATTTTAATCATTGTTCTCGTGTTGAATAGATATAGTACAAGTTTTGAACATCTGCTATATCTTTTCCCAATGAGAACACACAATGAAGTTTTTGCTTACTCAAAGAGTAGCTACTAAAATAAAGTAAAATCAAGGCAACTAAAAATAATAGAAGAAACTTTTTTTATTTACTTTAGGGCAGCACAGTTCATGAGAAAGTTTGTTTTTGGCCATATGGTCAAATCTATCCCCTTCTTCTGTACGATGTTTCCATTAATACTTTCTATTATGGAAGTTGGACTCATTCTATCTAATGTTTAAGTACTTTTTTTGTTTCAATGAAATTTGATACTTCATTGTATTTAGCAATTTCATCACTATTTTCTTCTTTCTGAGAGGTGACAGCATACAAATTATAAAATCTCCATTTTCTCACTTGTACAGGTATCATGAATAACGAATTTTATTTTGGAGAAACTGTGAATTTGCTAGTTGATCATGAGATTGTTGCACTTGGTAGAGTGTATGCAATACATCCAAATGAGACATGCCATGGAGAAACACTTGAAGATGGATATATTTCAGTGGCTATTGATAAATGTTTAAATGTAGCAGCGTATTTGCCATTCCCAACAATTGATGCAATGAAGGTTCATGAAGTTGTAGGTGGTTTTGCAAAATGGGGAAAGAAAGATGTGGTGGTTGTTTCAAACTCAATAACAATTCATGACAGAGGAGATGATTACGAATCAGACCATGTCCTACCTTCTGAGGACATTGATGTGCTTAGCATTCATGAAAGTTGGAGAGAACGTAGAGTGATGCTATGGACAGAAGGCAACACTGTGTGTGTTGGGATAGGGGTTATATTATTGGCTTTTCCATATGATGTGATAAACTTTGAATTGCTAGGAGAAGAGGATGTTGGTGTGGTGGTAGATAAAGCCCTTGATCAAACCATAGGAACATACATAGATGACAACCTCCACTGTGTCACTTTGGAAAGATGGCCTATTAAACAAGTCACCTTTGATGATGGAACATCACTGCTACAACAACAATCATACATGCAATTTGTCTCTACAAATGCTTGTGCCAAAAACATGGAAGATACCAATGAAGATTATGTTTGTGCAAAAAAATCAATTTTTTTTCCAGAAGAGATCATATTGTATGGCCAATAGAAAGCCTCGAATTATTGCCCCTAAAGGTGCAAACTTGAGGACTTCTATGGACTCCATTTCACAGGTTTCCATGATTAATTGTTGCCAAGAAAAGTGTTGTCAGTTTGCTGATAGAGAAGCAATGCAACAATTACGTAAATACTTTTGGGGATTGCAATTTGAAGACCGCACAAACTATGTTTATGACAAGTTTGAATCATCATGCAGGATTGATTACTTGGGAACAAGGAAGTACAGCTTTATCTTCAATGGACAAGTGGTATGTGGAAGGGCATGGTATGAGATTCATGGAATCCCAAAGACATCTTTTGACAGGTACAAAACACAATTTGAGCATGGCGTGAGGAGGGCAATGCATGGAAACAAGGGGGTAATAAGAGTAGCTTGGGATCACACAGAGATGGGAAGAGCCATCCTTAGAGACTTTGTTAAGAAGAATGCAGAGCAAATGCCACACAAGAGTAGAACAATGCAAGATGGATCAAGGGAGACACAATTGGTCATCCCAGATGTTTATAAGCAAGTAGATATATGGGTAGAAGTAAATACAACATTGAGTGGTATTGGATGTAAGCAAATGTCCTTGTCCACCTTCAATAGTATTTGGAACACAGAGTTCAAGCATGTAACCTTAGCAAAGACAAGTGAGTTCTCCAAATGTAGCATTTTCTCAGAGATCAAAGAGCAACTTGCAGCAACAAAGTGTCTTCAAGAGCGAAATGTGCTTCTAAAGAAGCATCAATGTCACATGCTACAACAACAAAGTTGTCGGAACATATACTAGAGTTGGCGCTTGGCCTCAGCATTAGATCCAGATAAAAACTTGTGCATCATACATGATAAAATGGACCAGCAAAAGAGAGCTATCCCTAGGTTAAGGTTTCGATCAAAAGAGACTGAAAGATCTACTCAACTACCAGTTTCTTTAACAGGCATGATTACACATGGACATGGAGAAGGTAGATATGGACATTTCTCACTCGATCTATGGCCTCATGATCCTAACTTCACAATTGCCTCATTATCATTGTGCTTTAGGAACTTGGAGCGACTACATAGGCATGCAAATGGTGATCTACAAGTAGATGGAATGTCAAGATCAACCTCTGTGCTACTAAATGCCCTCAACTCGAAAAAAGCACTAGACCACCATCAAGGTGTTGCACAAAATAAATCATGCATGGAAGATAATACACCACAGGATGACCATCATCATTTCAAACGATTGCCAGAGAACTTGCTTCTACAACTTGATAATTGTGGGTCAGAAAACAAAAATCGCTATCTCTTTGCATATCTATCATTGCTTGTTGCACGAGGAACATTCAAGATGATCTAGCTTGGGTTCCTCATGGTGGGTCATACACATGAAGACATCGATGCAATGTTCAACAAATTTTCAGAGAAGCTAAGGACGAGCATGACCTTCACTTTTCCTCATCTTATGCAACATTTTCAATCATGCCAGATGACTAGTCCTACACCTTTCTTATTGACACATGTGCCTGACTTTAAGAGATACATTGAGGGATACTTGTGTGATTCGAAAGATACACTTGTTGGTCACTCAAAACCTCTTCAATTTCGGTTTTATATGCAAGGAGATACACCTGTCATGCAATACAAGATGCATCCAAAGTCCCCAAACTGGTTACCAAGAGAAGGTGGCATTGAATTATGGAAGAGAGACCTTGCAGGAAAGCCTACTCTTCCAAAGGGTGTTCCAATGTTGCTGCCCATGTTTGAGTACGTTAAGGATCATCAAGAAGTAGTAAGTGGAGTTAAAGATTATTTGAAGTATTGGGAAAGATGGTCAAATGTACAAGGACCTGAAGCAGAGTTCACAAAGTTTATAACACCAGTGATTGATTATTGGAAACATATGATCTATGCTCTTCAAACTCCAAATGTCCAAGAAGATTTATTTTTCATAGATTTTTGGCCAAGAACACAAAGTGATGTAAGCAATATAGATGTAGATAATGCAGATGACTTCATTGGATTGGAAGAGTTGAATGATCACTATTGTGGTCCTCTGAGCAAATGATCCAAACATGCATTTGAACCAATGCTTGATGTTAAGAAAGATGACTTTGTGCTTGTTAGACCTTCAGATCCAATATATCCAATATGGCTTGGTGTTGCACAAACTGAGGTCGATACAAATAGACATTCCAAAAACTTCAACAAGGTACATATACAATATTGGGCACCAGTTTGTAGTCGTCAAAATGCTACAAATGCACAGGTGTATTTTAATTGTTGGGATAAATATTGGATGTGCAACAAAAAGGATCCTGAACGATGGGAAACAATAGATAGCATTGTCTTCTCTTGGATGAAGAAAGGTACAAAATCTCCCAAAAAAAAAAAAATCCCCCAAAGGTTGTATTGAAGGCTAAAGAAAGTCTACATGAATCCATTGACTGAAGATTTTCCTTGAATATTTCAAGGATATTAAAACTAACGTGTTTATTAACACCACCTTTTTGAGTTTTTTTCAATCTCTTGGAAACAACCATAAGCAGTAATATGTTTAATTGCACCAAGTTCCAAATTAATGAAATTCCCAAAATTCATGAAATCCATTTTAATTTGGTTTTCCCATATTGATGGGAAATTCCCAAAATCCCGAATATGGAGTTTTATAGAGATCTTTCCCTTTGCTCAAGGCAGACCATCCTATCACTTCACACTTTGACATTGCGTATTTCAGAAGTCAGCATTGTCGAAATTCTCCATTGCTGTCTAGAGTGCGCCCTTCTCTTGGTTGTACCATCGATTCTCCTTTTGCGCACCACGATATATCCTACAAGCATAGGGCAAATCAGCAAGGAGGGTAGAGATCCAAGCATCAAAGCATCAAACTCAAGTGCCTAAAAGCATAGTATCGATTGATACTTATCAAATGTTATTTGACACTACATTCCTTGTGTCTCTTGACACAATTAAATATTCTGCTGCTCAAATATGAGAGTTTTGGTACTAATTTGCTACTCTAGCATGGGCAAAGACTCTCCAACTGTTCAGTTCAAAGGGGTCGCGTTCCACACCTGGCAAAACCGCATCAAGCTCATCCTGATGAAGAAGAGTCTTTGGGCCATTACCAATGGCAAAGAGAAGAAGCCTCAAGAGATGTGGACCTTGCAGCTACTTGGCAAAAGAATGATGACAAAGCACAGGTCATCATTAAGCTAGAATTGGATGACAGCTACATCCACCATGTGGATACCTGTGAAACCTCTAATGATACATGGAAGAGATTAGATACTTTGTTTGGTACACAATCAAAGTCATTTAAGTATGGATTACTGATTGAAATTTTTAGGGTAGATATGAAATCAAACACATCTCTTACAATTCATTTAAACTACATGAAAAGTTTCTTAACTCAGCTTGCAAGAATTGATCTCAAGATTGATGGAGATATTTGTATTGGTGTGTTGTTAAAAAGATTGCCTCCTAACTATAATAATGTGTCAACTACATTAATCAACATGCCTAGTCCTAAATTGGTCAACATTAAGGCCTCCCTACTAGAAGAATAAAAGAAGATAAAATCCAAAGAAGAACTAAGCACCTCTAAAGATGAACAAATGTTATATGTCGATAACATGTACAAAGGCAAGAAATATCAACTTCGGTATGTGACTTCTGCAAAAAGATGCACATGGAGAAATTATGTCATGCCACAATGAGGTCCCAAAAGGCCTATCTAGATGTTGTTAAAGAAGAAGAAGAAGAAGAAGACCACTAGGAGAAGGAGAAACCTCATATGTCCTTCTATTTTGATAGACTTTTTTAGCTTTGTATTGCCTAGCCCTAATGCTTCTAACATAAGCTTGTAAACTCCTCATGTAACCTTGTACTATAGCCTTTGTACACTTTTTGAGGCCCCTATTATAGCCTTTGGATGTCCACCATGTCTTTGGTACCCACACTTAGCCTTTTCAGTGACAGGCTCTAGTGTTTACCATGTTCGTTGTGTGCCACACCTTGCAAGTGGTTGATCACTAAAGCCTCTACACACTTTGTACTTCTCTGGTTGTGATTGAGGAGGGTTTTTGAGATATTGGCAATCACACCTAGCTTAGCCTCTTTGTATGGAGCAATGTGGCCTCAGGATGTAGAATCCCATATGCACAGTGGTGGAAAGTGCAACCTAGTCTATTCCTATAAAGCATTGTACTTGCTCTCTTTTTGAATGTAATGTCATAGTACTTTTGTACTTCCAGCAAAGTGTCTATGTCATTGTTGACACACAAGATTGTGTTTATGAGTCCAAGATTCCATCTTGGAACCTAATTCACTTGTCTGATAGTCAGTTTGAATGTCTATGTCCTCATGAGCTTACTCTTCCTCTTTCAACCTCCATAGCCATGCTCTAGATCCAACATTTTAACATGTTTGTCTATAGAGAGTGTATGCTTGAAGTATATGAAGAACCCTCTTTAGGGTGAATTTGGGGTAGCATAAAATGAATATTTACTACTATTTATAATAGTAAAACAAGGCTAAATTTCTGTAATTAGGCCTATACAAGGATTTCTTAGGATTCGAAGTTGATCTTCGCTATGCTCGGTTGATGGTAGCACTATCTACTACATGTTTTCTTGGATTAGAGATGAGATTTGAAGCTTTTATAGTTATATAAAACCTAAAATAGGATATTATTCTACAACAAGGTTATATTTGAGTTCTTGTCTCAAAGCTTTTGGCCAATTATCCCAACGTAGGGTATTTTGTTCATACATGAGTGCATGTATTAGATTTTCTTTGTTGTGCATCAAATAAATCAAAGGGCTTTATGACAGCTTCAATCAGAGTTTCTTAGTTCTCAAATTTATTTAATCTTATCCATTTTTATTCTTTCTAAATTGTACTCTCCATACCCTTCTATCTTAAACCCCCATGTGGTTATTAAAGCCTTTGACTTATTACCCTGATATTTGGTAAACCTAATGTGAAAGCCATCAACAAGATGCAAGATGGAAGATATAATAGGATTCGATTCAAGTGATATTATTAAGTAGTTCATGAAAAAAATGAATATGATTTTGTAGGCATAACACGAGTAGCAACAATAGCACAACAAAGGATGCATGCATTTGCAAAATTAGAGTTGACTATGATAAAGACTTTGCAAGTTGTAGAGCATGAGATAAAATTGTTTAATGGTCAAAATGTATCTACATATTTGCATTTGTATGCATTGAAGATGGAATTCTATGAGGTGGCTCAAATTACATGGAAACAATATTTTGCACAACTCACTGCATAGGAATTAAAGGCACAAATTAGGAAATCATATATGCAAGATGGTGATTTAAGAAGGCACTCAAAGAAGAATATGCCAGAGATGATGTCAATCTAGTTACACACAAAACATTTCAAGAGTGGGTCATGAAGACAAATAAAGGACTCGTAGCTATAGAATTGCTTCCAGAGTTTGAAAGAAGATTTGAGCAATTAGATATTGTAGAGTAGCAAACTCTTGAACCCTAGAAAATTGAGATGTTTTTGCAAGTTGTGGATCCTGCTTTGCAAGAGAAACTGGATGATCTATTGGAAGATCAATCTACTAAAACAGAGCTTTAAAATAAATGGAGGCATGTCAAAGATGCTATAAATATGCTTGTGAAGAAGCACAAAAGAAGGAAAGGATTGCGTGTTGGGGGCTTCTCTACTACTTCTAGCAAAACTAGTGAAATTGCAGTTAAGCCACTTATATTAATGCTGAACCTACTATTTTGATAGTAAAAGAGGATGTTATGGATGAGTTGGTGAAGGGAATATGTGACCTACAGTTGAAGGTCATATAGCTAGATACAAAAGGGGGAGCAATAGTCCCTAAGCCTCTATGTGAGAGCTTTGTGTATAGATGCATGTGGTGTGATAGCCCTTAGCATGAGAGGCAAGACTATGATTCATATCATGATGCATTAGAAAGATAGGTTATCTTTTAGAAGGATGGAAAAATCCATGCACAAGAGATTGGTTTACCTCTCACTCTAAACTTTGGAAAAGAGGGTATGCAAAATTATTAGAGGAACTGGTTACCCGGAAGTAGTTCCTGCTAGTACCTTTGGTTTGCAGATAGAGAAGGTACTTAGAAAGGTTATTGATGTCCTAAAAGATGAAATATGGTCTCATACAATGCATGTAGGCAAAAAGTGAAAAGTTTCAGAGAATGAGATTGACTTATGCAAGGAGAAGCATCGGTGGCATGATTTGTTAGGACTCACAACTAGACTCTTATTTAGTGTATGTATACTTGGCTAAGGTTCCTAGTACAAATGTGATTGTTGAAGATAAGAGAAAGAGAGATGAAGATACTACATGGACATCAATGAGAGGGTAGCATGAAGAAACTCTGAGTAGCTGAACACTACAATGCAACCTACTTCTAAACATGTAATGGAGGATGTAGCACAAGAAATAGAAGTAGAATGGGAAATTTTAGGAAGCAAAAGAGTAAGCATCTAGGTTACAAAGTTGCAGTTTGATATAGAGACTACACAACAGATCTCAAGAAAGTGCTTGAAGATAATATTCTCAAGAACAAGGTGGAATTTACACTTGGGGAAGTTCTTGATATTGCCAAGCATGAACTTCATGAGATGAAATCATTGACATAATAAAGAGGACAATACAATTTCTTAGTGATTTGGTTAATACTTTGATGCAGGTAGAAGAGGAGCCCAATTTTCAAGGCATACAAACTAATCATGGAAAAAAACATGTGTTTTTTTGGAAAGGGATAATGTTGTAAATGAGCTGGCTAAGGGTAAAAATGATTATGTATTGGCTAAAAAATTAGCTATTTACAACACTACACATAGGCGAATAAGAAAATACGCTTTGATAGTAGATGGCATTGTAGATATTGATGTAGTACATGATATACATACTTTACTTGATGAGGAAATGTAGATTGAAGATGTTGTGATTGAAAGTGCAAATACTAAAGAGCTTGTGAACACAAATGATACATTGCTAGTATATGTAGATAATGTATTAAGAGAGGGCATATAGGATACTCATGCCTTGTCTTGATACTTTACTAGTACAAACAGAGAATACAATGACTTGGGATGTAAATGAGATGGATGATTTGATGATTCTAATGGGAAGGAGTCAAAAAGCTTGCAAGAAGTTAAACATGTGAATTATATAGGATGTATAGTATTTAGATAGGTTGAGCATGCATGTGACAAAGCAAGGGTGGATGAATACCTTTCACCAATATTTTTGTCTATGTAGGATAAACAAAGCAAGATTATAAAAGTAAGCAACCATGCATTTGTGTATGATCAGAAATGGATTGAATGCATGATTATGGAAGATATAGATATGCAAGTTTATGATCCAAGTGAATGCTTTCATGAGGTTGAGTTATTCTAGAAGATGGAGTGGACTTTTGATCTTAGTGATATCTGTGTGTTGTCATGCACGATATGCAAGCCATATGGAACAAGAGAAAGCATATAGTTTGTGTGTATGACTTATTGGGTGATTATGATATGGTCATTTGACCTAGGATGAGGTTATGAAATCATGAACTTGCAATTTGTTATTTAGGGAAATTTTGATATTTTAAAGTCTAGTATTAACTAGAGAGGTTCTATTATTGAATGGCATGTCTAGACTAAGATTTTACACATTAAGAAACAAGTCTACCAAGTTTGGTTTCTAACTGAGTCAATATGTGGAAGATACAAGGTTCAAAAGGTTGATGTCTACAATGGATTGCATGCAAGAAAAGTGAGTTATAGGTTGTAGAGAGTTTTTTCCAAGCTGAACCTTTGGGAATTTTCCTCTAGTGTCTTCAAGGAAGTGAAATTGAGCTACAATTTTCCATCAGAATGCTCAACAATCCAAGTTACAGATCAAAAGTTATGAGGCGTTTAGGACATGGCTATCTTGGTTGACAAAGTTTTAAGAGCTAGGAATGCCTAATCATAGTGGATGCAAGGTATTGACCCTAAATTGTGCATATGATAATGTTACCTTCTCCCTCATTGAATTGAATGGTACATGATTGAGGATACTAATTGCAAGGAGGTAGATCAAAGTCTCCAAGAGATGTGAGTTTGATGCATATGAGGAAGTCGAGTTAGATACATGTACCAAAGATAATGTTGCAGATGAGGATGAGGATGGTCTTGAAGTGGATGACGAGGGCTCTAAGCCTATAGAAGCATGATAGTTTGGCACATGCCAGAGAATGTGTAGGTTTGCAGGGGGTGGATGTCATACAATTTATGTCCATACTATGAAGATGGACGAGTTTGCTATGCATCGTATGAATCAAAGGGATTTGTGACCAATTTAATTAGAGTTTCTTGATTCTCAAATTAATTCAATCTTTTTTAAAAAATTCTTTTTGAATCCTACTCTCCATACCCTTCTCTCTTAAATTCATGTGGTTAAGGCCTTCAACTTATTACCGCCAACAACATTTTGGCCCTAATGGATTTGAAGTGCCATTCTTTCCATCACTCTTTCTATTTATACATCCTTCACCAAGTCCCAACCTTTTTTGCAATAATGGCACTCTTCTTTGAACCTCTTCTTCCCATCCTTCTCCTTTTCACCTTATATTTAGTGTTTGCTACTACAAGTACATCAAAACTACCATTGTTCTTATCATGGCTCTCTAGATGCATCTCCTCCTTTACTAACATTGTACTAATTTCTTAAGAAGTGAGAGGAGGGGTTTAGACTTGTGTTTTCAACATAGTGACTAGGCCGTCATAACTAGGGGGAAAAACTCAAATGCATAAACTAGTCAAGTCCTTGGTGCTCTTCGCTAGTTCGACCACTACCATCTAATCATGCAGATTCTTGATCCACTTAAATAGATGTCTCCATTCTTGCTTCTTCTTCAAAAAGATTTTTCACTGCAATCTTATTCTATTAGTTTTGAATATTGGTCTAAGTCCTTGTGTCATATTGACTTTTTAGTATTCCAAAACCTCTGATAGCTTTAGATATGTGTCAAACCAAAGTGTGGTCAAAATTAGATGCATTGGTCACAATTATGCAAACCCTTGCTAGCCTTGGATGTGTGTTCAACTAGAGTGATGAAAAAATCAAATTCCTTGGTAGTAATAATTGTGTAGAGTGCAACTTCATCTCTTCTTTTTAAGGTATCGAGAAGAGTTGGATCAAGTGGTATTCTATTTTTTTAAATTTATTGGTCATTCTCAAGATCCAACCCTACTAGTTGATAGCAAGCCAGCTGTATCGCCTAGGGCAAGATGGATTACTACACAGATGCATGTGCGAGCATGAGATGCATGATGTGCTCTCAGAGACACACATCGAAATTACTAGTGGACACTTTAGTAGAGACACGATGGCCCACAAGTTGCTGCAGTCTCAACTATGGTGACCAACAATGTTTCGTGATGCAGCATGATTTGTTAAGCATTGTGACGAGTGTCAGCAGACAAAGGTACCGATTTGCAAGGATCAAATGGAGTTGACCCCAATCATTGCACGACAACCCTTCGAAAAATGGGAAATTGACTTCATAGGATCCATTAGCCCTGCTGCGCAGTATTTGCAAGCCAAATACATAATTGTGGCCACAGACTACCTAACGAAATGGGCAGAGGTGAGAGCAACACGAAAGGATGATGCTCGAACGACTGCCAAGTTCTTGTTGATGCATAGGTGATCTCAAGATTAGGCTGCCCCATCGAACTAGTCAGTGACCAGGGCACACACTTCATGAATGAAGTGGTAGCGCACCTCCTATCCACCTTCCTAATTATCCATCGGAAATCCTCTCCATACTATTCTCAAGTAAACGGCCAGGTAGAATCCACGAATAAGATTCTTGTCAACGTCTTAACCAAGGTGGTCTCTGCCTCGCGCAGCGACTGGGATAACAAGTTGATGGTAGCCTTGTGGGCTTACCGCACAACTTATAAAACGACTGTCGGCTAGACCCCCTTTAGGTTGACCTACAGAATTGAAGCAATTCTCCCTGTAGAATTCTTTGTACCTAGCCTGAGAATTGCACTTCAGGAACGATGGGAAGGGAAGGAGGCATGGATGCAACGCCTATTTGAACTCGAACGCCTCTCGAAGACTCGCCTTCTAGCCACTCATGCACTCATATATAAAAAGGCACGACACAAGAGCTGGTTTGACAAGCACGACAAGCAACGCGACTTCGAACAGGGTGACTTAGTGCTCCTATACTCAGTTAAGGGGCATAAGCAAAAAATGAAGTTTAGGGGTCTTGGACCTTTCAAAGTTCATGCAATCAGCCGAACGGGCAATGTTGAGCTCGAGACTCTAGACGATGAGGGAATAGGCTTCTTCAATGGCAGTTGTGTCAAAAAGTACTACCCTCCCACTCATCCTCTGCATGAGCCACCAATGTTGGAACCACCTATCAAAGTACGAGTAGCCACAATCACTGAAGTCGATGAGGAGGATGAGGGAGCCATAGAGCCCACATATCTGCACATCACGGTCACCACCAAGCAAACATGCGCCTTCAATGCCTTGATCGACGAGGGAGCAGACTTTAATGTCTTAACTCACGATCATTGGACCCAACTTGGCACGCCACCACTACAACCCACTAATGCCAAATTAAGCCCATATGGCGGCCGCTCATACGCACTTCTCGGCAAGTGCAGGGCCGCCGTTTCTATCGAGTTTGAGACTGTACCAATGATCTTCTACGTGTTGCCAGATGCCAAAGACGCAGGCATGGAGTCGCTGCTAGGGCGAACCTTCAAAAAGAAAACTTGTTGCAACGTTGATTATGAGTTGCAACGCATCCACCTTGCCATAGGCAACGTTCGCATTGTTATAGCTTTCAGCAAAGGCTGTGCGACCTCACCACAGTCTGCAAGGCCACGGGTAGAAATATTAGCAGCCAAATCTAAGGAGGGGGATAGTGCTCACCCACCACCCACCAACTCTCAAGAACCATTGATCATGGCAGCAAAAGCTAAGGCCCAATAGCCTAGGTTTCAATGGAAGTCTAAACAGCCCCAACAACCACTGGTTAGGAGTCGATGCACACATCCTCATAAGACCCAAAGCTCTAAACCTAGGAAACCAAGGCGCAGTCACAGAAATCGGCACATGATCAAGCAAAGGTGGGTCCCTAAAGCCCTCTTGCATGTGCAAGGATACTATGAGGGAAATGCTTGGATATGGATTCCTAAAGCCCACACGGCCAAGGGCACCACTCGTACGCCGCCCTCAAGCTTGACCACTCCAAGCCCCATAAAACCTCAAAACCATAAGCCACAGTGCTTCCCAGACCCACATCCATGAAGCTCATCCACACACATGCCCAAGAGAGTTGAACAAGCATATCGGCCCAAACGACAGACATCGTCACATGAGCCATCACCTGCTAGAGCCAACCCGACTACAATGATCCATTCTGAAGGCAGCACTGCATCAGATGTAGCTGCTACTTCCCCAGCCTTGATCCAGGAGGTCCAACTGCAATCTCAAGGACAACCGCAACCGCAATTGTTCATTGTCAAAGGCTCTAGTGCTATCAAACGCCAACCATCAGCACATCTTAAACCCTCCTATGAGCAAAAATCATTTTTGACACTAGCCTCAGATCTAGCCAAAAATATAGGGGATGATGTGGTTGATTGCATTAGATGACTAGATGCCACTTTCAGAGAGCTAGCTTTGAGCTACGACCGCTTAGACTTAGGCTTGTTGCCCAAACCTTTTGCAACCAAAGTTCGTACGATGCCTTGTTCTTGGGAGATGTTTGAACTTACCTTTGCAAAATCAGCTAACTCTGCTTACTGAATTGCTCAACAGAAAGATCTCTAAAGAGAAAGCCCTCAAACAGTGCCTCATCACGTCATATAATCAAAGAACCACTTCCGCCATCACCGACCAAGAAATTGCAAAATTATTAAAACTTGCTGATACTGAATCCCCGTTCTTAAGGCACTGGTACACTCTTAGGTTGCAATGGGAAGTTGAAGGGTGCCAAGTCATGACAAATGTTGAGCAGCGCCGCGCAATCAAAACAACGGAGTACGATCCCACTTATGTCGCGCCAACCTCATATAGAGTGTTAACCACTCTTCGTGGCCGACCCCTGGAAGAGCACATCAAAGGACACCCTTATCTCGATCGCCTATTGACTGAGGAAGAGCTACACATTGCTAGCCATGTCGCTTTTGGTGACTTTCTAACATATGTTCTCACTTACATCACACACATGGGTGCTCGACCTTTTGATCTAGATCGCGAAGCTAATTTAGAATACAACCCCGAATTCTACACTTGGTTCCTACGCCAGTAACTTCTAGACCCATTGCAGAATGCCCCTGACCTCCTAACCTTCAATGCTAGGAAGGATTCTTCTCGAGTTGGAAGGGGAGGGGGGTGAGGTGAAATGCATAAACATGTAAAAAACGAGCGAGGTAGGAAAAATGGCATGAGAACTTTGAAATAAAGGGCAAAAAGTTAAAGTCTGAAGGGAAGATTCTACAATGGATTGGATTTTTATGTTTTCATTCAGTAAACGTATAGAGTCTTTCTTTTTAATTATGACTTTTCCAGCGAATTATTAATTTGGAAGCACTAATGGAAACTTGGGATTATGACAGGAACAAAAGATGTCGCAGCAAGACTGCACCCACTGACTTTCGTTCACGGAGGAGGAAAGAACGCAATACTGCATTACTCTTGAAAGCCACACCTACAACCAGCTCAAGTTTCGAACCATTCATAATGTAGAGGGTGTGGTGGCCAAGGAGGAAGCGGCCAAGAGAGTCATCGAGCAATGCAACCTCACCAAGTACCTCGAGAAATTTACACAAGAGCCTGACCACACGAAGTGTGTGGAGTTTCTCAGAACATACGACCCTGACAATGAGTGCGGCACTGTCACAGTAGGAAGGGGAGAAAATGCTAAATAGGTATAGGTTCACTTAAACCCAGCCTTGGTGGAGAAGGCATTAGGACTGGAGCCAAAGATAGAAAGAAGCAGAAGAGGGATGTGTATGCCATGCTGAAATGAAAAAGGAGGATGTGCTAACTAATGACAGCATTTGCATCTAGGACATTCCTGATGCGGAAGCCAAACTACAAGCGAAGCTAGTGCACGCGCTCTTCTCCAGCCAGCGTTACAATGCCTTAATGCATCGAATTAGTGTGCCTGTGCTGGAGAATGTAGCAGCTCACACCTTGCATGAAGTTCACTGGAACAAATATGTATGCAAAACCATTGACCAGGCGGCTAAAGCACTAGCTTTAGGAAGTACACCAGCAGGAGGGGAGTCCCCAGCTTCCAAGGCCATGAAAAGAAAGAAGGTCTCATCCAAGGCCTCGTTTATTGCCTATGGAAGCATTTTGACTGCACTCATCCAGGAGGTAGTGAAGGAGACACAAGATATAGAAGAAGGAGAAGGAGAAACGCCTGATAGGTCACCCCCTCATTAGGACCAAGAGAGGTCTAGTGATAGGACCAAGAGTGATAAGAAAGGGCAGGAACAAGAAGAATAATCAGGAAAAAAGTAAGCCAAGAAACCCAAGAAGAAGATGACACAAAAGAAAAAGAAGCAAGATGAAGGCCGCAAGAAGGAGAAAGAGGATTTGGAGACAAGGCAAAAAGAGAATCCCTCAAGAAGGCCAAGGAGAGGGAGAAGAAGAAGAAACAGGAAGAAGAAAAAGCAAAGGAAAAAGTCAACAAGGCTAAAAAGGTATCGAAACAGGAGGCCGAGAAGAGAAAAAGGAAATAATAGGAAGAAAAAGAGAAATTGGAGGAAGAGTACAGGAAAACTAAAGAAGAAAGGCAAAGAAGAGCTGTTGAGGAAGAAGAGGAACTGAGAAGGAAGGAGGAGGAGAACTTGGCCAAAGCCACACACCGGTCCATCTAGCAGTAGAGCAGGATCGATGATCTGGGAGCCTGGCCCGCTGAGGGAAGAAGGGCCTAGTTCCAGCATGCAGGTACGAGAAATCACGCTGCCCACTGTCCTTGAAGGCAAAGGCAAGGCCCTTATCCATCCTATCCCTACCCTCATGGTGCCTCCCACCAAACCAGCCGCCCTCACCCCTAGCATCCCCACTAGTGTAGAGGTCTCCAACTTCGTGGCATGGATGCAGTATTTTATCAATAAAGAAATAGCCCAGGAAAAGAGTACGAAGACCACGACCATGTGGCAAAAGAGACCAGCTGCAGATGCTAAGTCGAGACAGGACCAGAAACGTCAGAAAGTGGAGGCCTCGACCACTCCAATCCACACAACAGTGATGCCACTAGCCAATTATGACGAGTATGTCACTGAGTTGCTCTCCCAACTGGAGAAGGCTAAGGAGGAAAAGAAGATGGCTGTGGTTGAGTTGGTGGCAGAAAAGGAGTCAATAGCTACTTTCCAGCTCGAAAAGACTCGCGCAATAGCTATGCAGCAACGAGAGATCTTTGATATCAAACAGGAATTAAAGGCCAAGGAGGACATGGAGGAGAGCTACAAGTAGTGGCTAGAGGATGAAAATCAAGAATTGGTGCAGATGCAGAGAGAGTATAAGCTCCTCTTGATGCAACATGGGGAATTGAAGGCAAAAGCTGCCAACATCGAGCAAATGATGGAGGAATTGAATGCCAAAGAAGAGGAGAGAAAGCAGGAGAGGGAGCAACAACAAAAGGAGATCGAGTTTATGACTGATTAGCTACACTTGGGAAGGAAAGAGTAAGAGAACATGAGCAGGAAACTGAAAGACCAAGAGCAGAAGCTTGTAACCCTGGTACAGAAGTAGGGAGAGAGCATGGAAGAAATGAACAAGAGAGCAGATGAATGGGCAGTGCAAAACGAAAAAAGGGTGAAGACACTGGCACGGCGCCTCGCTTTGGTGGAGAAATAAAAAATCCTCACAGAGAGTAAAGCAGAAGCCGCCCAGACAGCCTTCAGTGCCCAGCAAAAGGCCTTCATTAACACACTAATGGACACGACCCGCCTAGAGGAAAAGGAGTCCTTGGAGGTGGTACAAAAAAAATTGAGCATCGCACGTAGAGCTCTGCATGCAGGGCTGTAGATGCCACCCTAACCTGTAGAGGTTAGGCTGAACCTAGAAGAGCAACGAAAGTACCTGCTACTGGCCAGCCTAATCCCCCAGGAAATTGATGCAATGGGCTTTGAAGAAAGGGCACAATGAGAAGACCGACAGGGGGAGGAGGCTAAGCTTGAATTCGATATGGGGAGATTCAGAGAAGAGGTGATCCCACAGCCCCCCTCGCCGCATGTCCAAGAGCAACAACAAGTTGATCCATCTGCGGAGAGACAAGCCACACTCAAGGAAAGATGGAGAAAGTTAGTCGAAGAGACCAGGAAGCAACTAAGAGCCAAACCGATCGTGCAGCCATCCACACCCCTCCCACCGTGCCCCAATGACCTCCCTGCTGGATTCCACGCAAAGCTGGTGATTTGGGAGCGGCAGGAAAGAGAAAAAGACCCATTCACTTTTCAGCTCCCTCATGCTCAATAGCCTGCAGAGGGTCCTACCCGCTCAAGATGATGGAGGAGGTGATCGCGACTGGCAACCGACTGGGACAGAAGTGGCTGGAAGAAAGGGAGAGGACCCCCACTCTTTGGGGAAATGAAGAAGCTGAGTTTTGGCAAAACAAGGTGTTTGAAGTACCACATACTGTACAGGGATATAATTGCCAACCCCTATGGAGGAGGTGAGTGTGCGACATCAGCATACTCGCCTGAATGGCTTTTTGCAACACCCTGCCCTACGAGAGGAATGACCCCACGTTCATGGCATACCCTCGTAGGGTAGGTGTGGATTTTGTTGCCACCCTCCATGGGCGTTATGATTTTCCTATCATCTATAACTCCAATGCTGCCTCCTTCGAACATGCCCTCCTCTTCGACTCGGGAAGCCTAAATGATTCTATGACATGTTTTCTCATGGATTTCTCTTCATGCCCGATCTAGCCTTTGTAACTACCTATAATTATCTTAGGTTACTTAAGTTAATACTCAAGCAGGACCCGACCCCACAAGAACATGCCCTCCCTCCCCTCTTTTCTGACCCTAATGCCATCGACAGCTGTGCCATGGCATGTCTGATGATGAGGGCTAGCCTTCTCCCCTCTTTTTGCCTAGCTCTCCTAGAAGATATGAACTATAGCCAGTTCACTAGATGCAATCATCCTTTCCTCTCCACCACCTCCCTCCACGTTCGCATGAATCTGAAAGGATACATGCAAAGCTATCAATTTTTGAGCAAATCCATCCGACCCCCTTCTCTGCCTAAGTCAGACAAGGAGAATTAGGCACTAGCTGTTGTTCTACTAGTGTAATACTATTTCCACAAAAAAAAAAAGGAACAAGCATACAAGGAAAAGCAAGAGGAACATTACACACGGAATGGACAAAAAAACTCACTTACAGAAGCACTTAGCACCACATAAAGCACGATCACTGCACCTAGGGGTCCTCAAGTTAGGCATGCCTGGTGGGTTCGGTTGACTGGCTACGCTCCTAACCCCCTAGCCCTTTTTTTGCTCCCCCACTTCATGCTTGGGGCCCATCAAGGACAGGACATACCTAGGGGGGTACCACTCGCCTATGGTTAGACATATCACCCTAAGCTACTTGCACCGCACCTCCCTTTGCACGAATGGGGTCCTCAAGTGTGGGACATCACCCAGGCTAGCATGTGGTTAGACCCAACCCCCCATTCCACCAATACGAGCACAATACACTACACAATAAGATAGACACCCCCCTTAGGTAGGGCACCACACCTTTTCCTTCCAGGCATCACAAAGGCGACAAACCTATTGTTGTCTTCTTTACATTACCTCATTATTGCAATTCAAAGCTACCCAAGCAATTTTATGGCCATTTTACTATGATTAGTCACATTTCTCATTGTTTGTAAGAAATTCATTGTTGATCTCATAGTTTGCATGAAATTTGTTGTTCATCTTCTATTTAAGTATTGAACTTCTATTTGTGCTCCTTCAATGAATAGTCTTCATCATATTCATTTGGATGCTTCTTCAACAAGATCTACACCTTGGGGAACCATTTTTTAAGAGCTTCCATTGTATTCTCTCCATATTTTTGTTTTTAGGAAAAAACTCTTTTAAGATAGGATGGCTTGTCTTGAAGCACATTTACCTTAGTCTTAGCCCTAGGAAAATTAACCTAAGTCATGAGAACTAGGGTTAGGTATAAAAAGTAGAGATGTAGCGTTTCATACATTTTTTCTAAATTTATCAATTTGAAGTCTATCTTCTTGAAGATCTCCTTGGGATCTCCCACCATACATGGAGTTGAGTATCATGTCCATTAGCATAGGGTGGGTTTCATGTTTTTTTTCATTATAAGATTCATCATCATTTGTAGCTATGACTTCCTGGTGTCATGGTTGATTTGGAATAACAATAATCCATGGCATGGCTATGGCTTGATGTCTACTTGTGTTCCATGAAATATTTCTAGTTTCTTTAATTTATATGCATACGTCTTTACATTGAGTTTACTCTTTTCATGTTTAGTAGGTTAGGAAGAGAAAACTTTGCAAAAGATCCATAAAAAAGCCATTAAAGACATCAATCCATGTCTAGGAGCTATTTGTATATGCTTGACATTGTTTGTCATATGCACGAGATGCTCGGTTGCATAGTTTGAAGCCATGGAGGGCTCAAAATCAGCAAACCTAGTCCATGTGAGGTAAAATTAGTTTTTACCTCAATGAATGGTCATATAAGATTTTAACTATTAAAAGTTAAATATGATAATTAGTTGAAGGATAGAAAGGATTGTCACCACATCAAGATTATAAAACCACTTTTTTTATATCCTTCTCATGTGATAAATTGTTTTGTAGACATGGATTTCTAAAACCATACCCTTACAAACATACCAAGTCCCTCTAAAGAGACTCTTGAGCCTCCTCTTAAGCCCACATTGTGCATTTACTTTTACAAATATGAGTTTGTGAGTCAAGGTTTGACTTTTTAGGAAACAATGTGAAAATGGATGCAACCTTCTTGAGAAGAGCAAGTGAAGCTTCCCCCCATGATGTGAATGTTGTATTTCAAGCTATGGAAAATGACCTCAAGGGCATTTCTAATTAGGATTTCTATCATTCCATGGAAGATGGCAAGCACACTTACAAAGCTAAGTTCTCCTTGGCTATGGAGTCACTATGCAATGTTTCCTTGGACTACGCCACCACTCATGTTTTCATTTAGTTTTTATGTAGAATCCCATCTAAAGATGAATTCCCTCATTGGTTTGTGGGAGGTTTCCAAGCAAGAGGCACCATTGCTTAGTATAGGTTCACATGAGAATATTTTTATTAGGTTCTTCTTGGATCGACCAAGGAATGATGATGGATTCTTGCATGCTCCATGGGGTAAGCTTGTTCATTATTTGCAATGGTTAGCTAGCTTTTCTCTTAATGATGTTCTCCTATCCGATTGCCCTCTTTCATAGGCTTTCACATAATCTTGAAAAATGAAGTTAGGAATATTGCCACCTCTTTGGGCTAGAAGCTTTATGTATATCCATTGGCAATAAACCTTAGAGGAGATAGGAAGGCTTGTATTTGTGGAACTGTAGACTAGAACCACCCAAACTCTTAGAGCCTTTTTTTTAAAAATATTCAGATTGTCTCTATTGCTAAATTATCTCCCTTACTTGAAGCATGTTTTGTTTATGAGGGAGAATTGGCCATTTTGCACAAGAGTGCCTAAATAAAAATGGTAAAGCACCATAGAAATCAACAATGGATGAGGCAAATAAGCTTGAGAAAGAGCTAGAAGGTGTTACAAACAAACGTGAAATGGAGCAATATGGTAAGAATCATGTTGTCTTAATAGTGGAGAACTTCACCAAGAAAGATCTCAAAATCGGATTGGAGAAAGATCCCCCTCTTGCAACAATGTGCAAAGATGTCAAATAGAGGGTGCTTATGATAAAGAAGATCTTTCCCCCCTTAAAATGGAGCAAGAAGATCTACATATGGAGTTTCTTCCTTAGCTAAGCTAGCCTACTACTCATCTTGGCTCTCTCAAGAAGTTGGCAAGGAAGGCACATGCCATGTCAATGTCTATGGTCCACTTGAGGAATTGGATTAAAATGCATAAGTATTGAATGAAATCGCTAAGCTTACTATCTTGGAATATTAGAGGCCTTAGCATGCCTCCCAACAAACAAACAATTTTTGTTGACATGATCAAGTCTAGAAAGGTGGCTATCCTTGCTTTACAAGAAGTCAGAAGTGTGGTGAAGAGCTCCCCCTCAAGATTAGGCATTTTCAGTCCTTTGTTGATGCACCTAAAAGATGTGTGTTGGTGGTGTAACCATTTTGTGCGAGCATTTTATTAATTATAAGTTAATATTTAGAAGTGGAAAAGGCTTTATGGTAGTTGTTTGAGCACAAACTGATGGTTACAACCTAGGCTAGGTTTTCTTTTATGCCCTCAATACTTTTGTTGAAAGGGTTCAAGTGTGGGAGTTTTTAGCTTGAAAAGGTTTTGGCCCACATGCAATATTCATGGGTGATTGGAGTATGGTAACTTCTCTAAAATTATTCAAAAACCAAATCATGGAGGAAAGTTCACATGTGGGATATCTTAGTAATTAAAATTTACCTCATCATTCTTTTTGAGATGGATAGAACCGCATTGTTTAACGATTTCACTTGGAGGAATAAACAGTTGGATCTTTCATGGTGGTGAGCCGTTACACTTGATAAAACCTATACTTCTTTTGGTGCTTGGTGGATACATCCATCTTCTTCTTTTGGTGTGATTAAAGAATCTCATGTCTATGATCGTTTCCCAATATTCTCCATCTTGCATGTTTCTTAGAGATAGGAGCAATAGGGCTGGCAACCCTCCTTGCAAATAAGAATTTCAAGGTGACAAAATAATTTGGAGGCTGCATTTTCTTAAATGTGGCTACCATGTAACTCATCTTTTTATGATATGAAGTTGATGGGGCTGAATACCACATGTCATCTTCATCAAAAGCAACATCTCTTGAACAAAAAACATCTTAGAATCAAGATCATACAGTCTCTACCCTTTGGACTAGATAGAATAACAAGTAAACATGCATCTTTGAGACTTAGGATTAAGTTTTCTTCTCAATTCATCATCAATATGCATATATCCAACACAACTAAATGCTCTAAGATGAGATACATTGGGTTTTCTACATGTATATGCATATTCTAAAGTGATATTAGTGGGTGTTTTTTTGTGACTCCTATCGTGAGATATACTAAAGTATTCCCAACTTCAGCCCAATAAGCATTTGGGAGATTAGCACCATTTAGCATAGACCTAGCATGCTAAAAAATAACTCTATTATTTCTCTCTACAACCCCATTTGGTTGAGGTGTGTACCTACAAGTATATTGCCTTCTTATGCCATTTTTCTAAAAAAAATTCTTTGAATTCATTTGAGATTAACTTCCCCCCTCCATCTTATCTTAGAACCTTGGTATATGCATTACATTTCTTCTCTACCATGATTGGTTTGAACTCTTGAAACTTAGAAAATGTTTTAGATTTTTGCTTGATGGGATAAATCCATACCTTCCTTGGGAAGTCATCAATGAAACTTATGAAATAGTTATAACCTTATAAAGATGTTGTTTGATCTAGCCCCCATATGTCTACATGGATGATTTCAATTCTTTGCTTTGCTGTATAGGTACTATTTTTGAACCTTGTTCTTTGTTGCTTCCCAAAGTAACATGAGGAACATGTATGGTTGCCTCCATTGAACTAGAGTACATGAATTCCTTTCACTAGCTTCTCTCTCTTCAAATGCATTATGCCTTTATTATTCATATGTCCCAATATTCTATGCCCTAATATTATTGAGGTAGAGGGTTTCTTGCTGGAGTAGTTTGCTTGATGATGTATAAATGTCTTCATTTTGAATAGTTTTTCAATCTTCTCTCATTATGTAACTAGTTTGCCATTCTCTTTGAACTCTTGTACAAAGCATCCATTTGAATTGAATCTAAATTTGTGTCCTTGATCAACAATCTAACCAAATGAAATTAAACTCTTGGTAATGCTAAGAACTAAAAGAACATTAGACAAGTCTTTTACCCTGCTTGATGTCATTTGGATAGAAATAGTGCCTCATCCTTCAATAGTATGATGTGAATCACCTCATGTGCTAGTTGTTTGTGTGGTACTGAAGGGCTGAACTGAATTGAACCATTTGGACTGATGAGTCCTATGATTAGAGGCTATAGAACCCATGTTCCATTCATCTTGGAGTTGCTAATTTGAGTGGCTCATACACATAGATATAAAGACTTTCTCACCACCACCGTTGTTGGACTAATCTAAAGTTGATGCCATATAGTTGGTATTTTAAGCTCTTCCCTTGGCTAGTCCATTTTGAAGTAGGGGTTCTCTTTGTTGATTAGCCATATTCTTTCTTACAATCCCTTTGCCAATGGCCTTCATAGCCACAATAGTTACATTGGCCTTTTCTTCTTGTTGAGTATCCTCTTCCTCTTGCTTGTTGACTCTTCCTCTTTGTGGGTAGTTCATAGTTGTAGTGTGCTAATTTTTTGTATATTCTTCTCCATTACAAATTCTTGAGATGTTGTTAAAGTGAATTCCTCTTCCTTGTGAGGCGGTTCAAATGCTCTGCCAATCATTCTCGCTCAAAGAGGGCCACCTGAAGTTGGTTTTCCATTTTTGTCAGTTTTTTGGCAGCCACTTTACCTCTTTGTGCCTTAGCCTCACACAGCTCCTTAAGTAGCTCTTTCTTGTGTTGTTTCTCCTTTCGGCCCTATGCATAGGCTTAGATCCTAACCCTTTCTAGCTCCTCAGTGAGCTCATCTTCAATCCTCTTTAGCTGGTTGAGGTACTGTTGCATCTGCTCGTTTTGCTACAAGAGGACCAAAAAGTCCTCCTCCATCATCACCTACTCTCCACTTTCCTCGCGCCATGGGGCTCTTTTGTGACCTTCTCCTTTGTTTTCCCTTCTATTGCATGTTTGGCTTCTAGCTCTTTCCCTCAAGTTGCTTATTTGCCTTTTTTGAGTGGCTATTTGGTGTGTTTTTTCAAGTTGGTAGGTTGGGCATGTTTCTTTTTTAGTTTCCAACTCCACTAGTGCTGCCTTCCTCTCCTCTTTTACTCTTTTCAGCTAGCCTAGTTGCTCCTGGACGTAGTCATCATACTATGTTGACCCTGGCATGTGACCGAGGGTATGGACATGGTCGAGGCTTCCACCCTAGCTTTCTTTGGGTCCTTCCTGGATGATTCAATGTCCATAGTGAGAGCATGCTTCTTTGTTCCTAGTATGAGGACTCCTCCATTGGGTGCTAGTGGTCCAAGCTGCTACACCATGCTGACTAGGTATTGTACCCAAGCCATCATGTTGCTTTGGTCCACTATTGCATCCATGGTTTCTTGGGTGGTAGTAGTGGTAGTGACCATGATAGGCGGGGGGAAATTCCAATGGGGCCTTCCCTTTGCCTTCCACCATGGGCCCCTTTGCCACTTTTGCTACTGCAGAGCTAGTTCTTGGTGCATCATCTAAGCTCCTTCTGGCCAGCTCTTTGGTGTGGGAGAGTTGCTTGACTGACAGCTTGATTGTGAGAGCCATCTGCTCATCCTCTTCCATCATTAGTCTTTCCTCCTCCTCTTGTCACTTCTTCCTCCATCCTCTGGGATTCTTCTTCTACCTTTCGCAGGCATTTCTCCTCTTCTTCCTATTTCTTCTTCTTGCTTGGGATTTTTAGCAAGATTTTCTTCTTCTTCCCCTGGCTTGATGTGACTAAACCCTCCCTGCCTTGCTCACTAATGGTCCTTTCACTAACCCTCCCTACCTTGATCACTAATGGTCCTTTCACGTGACCCCATATGTTTCTAATGAGCTTGGAGTTGAGCTCCCTTATTTCTTGAGGCTCGCTCTATCTTCTCTTTACATGTATTTCTCACATTGTTTTCCCCCTTTCTTGCTTTTGGAGACATTGATGGGATTTCTAGGGGACTGGGGAGAGGTGCTACTCTTGGATGGGAGATCTCTCCAGAGTCTCCCCTACTTTCTTCCCTTTTCATCTCTCCCACATCTTCTTGGATGATTGTGGTCCTCCAAACCCTATCAAGGATGCTTTTGATGCAGGAATTTTTTGGTCCAAGACTCTGTCATGGTGGTTGAAGACTCACCTCCTACAAGTCTTTGGCTCGATGAAAATACCTTGCTTGATTATTCGATCATTTTGTGGATATAGCCATTCAAGTTTACTTCATCTAGGGCCCCTAATGCGATACTTTCAAGCATCAACACTGGGATCCGAGCCATGAGGGTATTGCATCAGTGAGACTGGAGAATAGGATGTGCATCATCTTGGCCTACAAGTGGATGGTGGGGTTAGGGATGTTTGCTAGACTAATTCCATCATTGTTGTGCACCTTTGTCTTCAGCATGCTATAAGCACCCCTCTTTGGTCTCTTCCCCTATGTCTTGACCAATCCTAAAGACTTTTCCATTATCTCAGGGCTAAGCACAACCTCTATCCTTTCGGGGAAGCCTTCCTTCCTAATGGTTACCATGCCAATTCTTCCTTGCATCGAAGGTTCTCAGGAATTCTGTGCACCTTCTATGGTCAATCTTTTGGCCAATCTTTTGGCCAACCTTCTCTATGTATATGTGGAGTTTGCACTGGTCAACTATTTGTCTCACCATGCCTTCCTTGTTCACCATCTCTCCCAAATTGCTAACGCTATGGTACTTTAGTTAGTTGTAGACTTGTGTTTTAGTGGGCCACAGTCGATACCTATTGTGCTCTTCTTTGAGAATAGAAGTTAGCATGTCATCTCGAGTTCTTGTTATGGCACACCAACTTACAATTAGCTCATTTGAGAGTACCTTTTGCAAAAAGAAAAAGTTTAAGAACAAACATTATGGAATGGTGTGATATTCCAGTAAGGAATGGAAACTTTTTATACTTCAAGCAATCTACACATTCTTAGGAATTATGTGCACCTGCTATGGTCAAATCTTCTGGCCAACCTTCTCTATGTATATGTGGAGATTGCATTGGTCGAATATTTGCCTCACCATGCCTTGTTCACCAGATCTCCCAAATTTCTAACGCTATAGTACTTTAGTTAGTTGTAGACTTGTGTTTTAGTGGCCAGTCAGTGCCTGTTGTGCTGTTCCTTTGAGAATAGAAGTTGACCTACCATCTCGAGTTCTTGTTATGGCACAACAACTTACAACTAGGTCATTTGAGAGTACCTTTTGCGAAAAAGAAAAAGTTTAAGAACAAACATTATGGAATGGTTTGATATTCCAATAAGGAATGGAAACTTTTCATACTTCAAGAAATCTACACATTCCAAGCACGAATTCCATATAAGAGTTTTTTCAAGTACGAGTTCCCTTTGTTCGTCCTTTTTGCTTGTGAACCATTTTTGCTTGTGAAGTTCGGTTTAAAGTTCTAAAGTTAAAGTCATATTTTCTTTTCCACCTTACCCCCTCCCCCTCAGGAATGATGAAAAACCTTTCTAGGATTGGAGGGTGAAAGGATAAGGGTGTGAAGCACTTGCTTGTTGTGCTTTATTTCTTCATGAGCTAAGCATAGAATTGAAGTGGATGTGATGGTCCATGTTTTGAGGCCTAATGCCTATGTGTGTAATGTAGGTTAGGACATTGGTTAGGAAGTCTCCAGAGTTCATCATGTTGTGGACCTGCAGTTCTTCCTCAGTCAAGAGTCGATCCAAATAGGGATGGGTCATAACATGCTCTTCTAAAGGTCATTTCGCATGATGGCCAATACTCTAAATGAGTTATGAGCCACATAGGTCGAGATCGTACTTAGAGGTTTTGATTGCACATCTCTACTTGGTGTTGGTCATAATTTGGTAGCCCTCTTATTCCCATTGGAGAGAGAGAGCATACCATTTTCATAGAAAGAAAGGGTCAGACTCAGCTAATTGTTTCAACTCTTCTAGTTCCTAGCTTGTTGCAAAGACTTTGCTCTTACTACAGGAGGTGAGCAACTGCTATTTGAAATCTTGCTCTTGAGAAATATCATTGGTAATCAAGGCCTAGACCACCTTGGGAATCTTGACAAACATGAACTTGTATTCCTCCCAATTGCATAGCAAGGAGCATACTTCCATTGCTAATGGCTTGTCGAGGAGGCCTAAATCCAACTGTTCATAGCTTTTAGCAAACGTGGTGAAGGTAGCATCCAAGCATCTAATGTAGGTGACAAGGTTGTCCCCCCATATTTGCGGCTAGGTTGTCTGAGGCCAAAGTAAGGATGGATATTTGCTTATAAGAGGATCTAAGGGCCTACTGCTAGAGGTTGGGGTTTGGTGGGATTGGATAATGGAGCGACCGATGCATGTCTCATGGGTTTTTCAAGGGGGTGTTTGTTGGCCACTTGTGTGATGGATTGGTCTTGTGGCTTAGTTGATGTGTTGCTATATCTACTTGTGGAGCACTTGAAACATCTGATGTATCATGTTGAGTCAGTTCTGATGCAATTGACTACAGTTTTGATCAATACACTTGGAGCTGTGTCTCCTAGGCCTAAGGTGTGAGAATTTAGGATTATGAGTTTGTGTAGATTGGGTTCTAGGAGACTGCAATTCTCGTTTGGGTATCCATATGAGTTGTTTCTCAATGGATTTGGGTATAGTTTTCTGGTGGTTGCGGTTGGTTGGTTGTTGTGGGTCAGGATAAGTCGCGACCCCCCTCCTTAGGATTGGCCCTAAGTTGCTCTATCAGTGGCACTGCAATCTTAGATGGAGCTAAGCTGCCCTTGCTGAAAGCCATCACTTACCGAACATTGCCAATGACAAGGTGAAAGCAATGTGAGTCGTAGTCGACATTGCAGTGTGCTTGCTTCTTGAATGCACACCTTAGCTACAATTCCTTACCAAAGGCTTTGATGTTATGCATCACGTAGAAGATCATTTGTAGACTTTCAGTCTCAATAGAGACCACTACCTTGTACTTTCTCAGCAGTGTATAAGACCACCCCCCTAATGGGCTAAATTTTGCGTTAATAGGTTAAAATTGGAGCTAACCAATGAGGTTCAATAATCATGCGTAAGGATATTACAATCATCTTCTTCGTCAATGAGAGCATCAAAGGCATATGTCTTGTGATCCGTGACCAATATGCGCAGGTATGCAGGTGCCACTACTTCATCGTCCTCTTCCTCTATCTCAGTGATGGTGGTTACTCTTATGTTTACATGTGGGACTAGCATTGGAGGCTTGTGTAGTGAGTGCATTGGAGGGTAGTACTTCTTGAGGCAATTGCCATTAAAGAAGCCTATGCTCTCCCCCTCAATAGTCTCAAGCTCTACATTGCCAGCTCAACTAATGTTGCAAACCTTGAAAGGTCCCAATCCTCTGAACTTCATCTTTTTCTTATAGCCTTTCACCGAGTACAGGATCACTAGGTCGCCTTGATCGAAATCGCATTGTTCGATATGCTTGTCAAACCATCTCTTGCATCTTGCCTTTTTGCATATCAGTGCATGAGTTGCCAAGATTCAGGTTTCAAAGAGAGGCATTCTGTCCATGCTTCCTTGCTATCCCATCTTTCTTATATTGCCACTCGCAAGCTTGGAACAAAGAATGCCATTGGTAGTGTTGCTTTGGTCCCATAGGGTATCTTGAATGGTGTCTGCCCTATAGCTATCTTTTAAGTTTTCCTATAGGCCCATAGTGGTTCCATGAACTTATTGTCCAATTCACTCTACAAGGTGGAGACTATCTTAGTTAGGACATTTACTAGGATCTTATTTATGGATTTTTTCTGACCATTAGCTTGAGGGTAATATGGCAAGGATTTCCTATGGATGATCATGGAGGTGGATAGCAAATGAACAATCACTTCATTAATAAAGTGTGTTCCTTGATCACTAACTAGTTTGATGGGGCAGCCAAATTGCGAGATCACCTTCTCCGAAAGGAACTTAGCCGTGGTTCTAGCATCATTCTTTCTAGTGGCCCAAGCTTCCGCCCATTTCATGAGACAATCCATTGCTACAATTATGTATTTCCTCTGTGAGTACTATGTTGTAAGACTAATCGGCCCAATGAAGTCGGTTCCCCACTTTTCAAATGTTTGTTGTGTTATCATTGAGGTCAATTCCATCTTGTCCTTCTAGATGCAGACTTTGATTCTCTAGCACTCGGTTGCAATGCTTCACAAATTTAGTTGCATTGTGAAATAGGGTGGGCCACCACAACTAAGATTGCAACACCTTGTGTGCCATAGTGTCTCCCCCACTGGAGTGTCTGCCAGCAATTCCACCATGTGCTTCAGCAAGTACATCATGCATCTCATACTCACACACACATCTTAGTGATAACCCATCCTTTCCTAGTCGATAGAGCTAGTCGGCTATCAATTGATAAGATTTAACCTTGAGGATAAGACTCTTTAGCCTAGCCTTCTCTATGGGTTTCTCAAGCAAATCCATCCTCTAGAATTTGGACTATGTCATTTGCCCAATATGGTGTTAGATCAGCCTTGAAAATGTCTCTTTCACTAGTCATGCTAAAAAGGTGCACTTTTGTTAGGTCATCTACAATGCCCTAGTCAATAGCTTCTCCTGTGGGCATGTAGGACATGTGGTTTGCCATGTAGTGCTAGTTACCATTGTGTACAACCACAGAGTAGTCAAATTCTAGTAGCAAAAGTGACCATCTAGGTATGTATTCTGTAGTGCAAGGTTTGTTGACTAAATAAAACAAAGATTGATGATCAACAAAGAAGGTGAAGTGGGACACTAAAAGATAATGATGGAACTTCTTCACAGTGAAGACCATAGTTAGGCCTTCTCTAACCATCATGGAGTAGTTCATCTCTATATCTGTGATTTATTGGTAGAAAATCTCACAAGATAATCAAGATTATACTCACCAGATTGGCATAAAATAGCTCCCACAGCCAACTTTGTTGCATCAATGTGCACATGGAATGTTACGTTCCAATTTGGGGCTCGTACGATTGGTGCAATTGTAAGAGCCTTCTTCACTTCCTCGTAAGGGTGTTGGCATTTTCCCTCAATCCACTCAAATATTATCAACAATTCGTAAAGGAGTCTAGCAATCAATGCATATTTTAGAACAAATCACCCATAGTACCACGTGTGTTGCAGGAAGCACATTGAACTCCCTTATAGTTTGTGGGTGGTGGTAAGTCAACAATGACCCTAATTTTGGCAATGTCAGTGGTGGCAATTCCCTTCTTAGACACCACGTGCCCTAGGATACATCCATATTTTACCCAAAACTGGCACTTCAAGGGGTTCAAGGAAAGATTATATAGCCTACACTACTCAAAGACTGCGTGAAGTTTATCTAGTTGTTTCCCCCAATTGGAGTGGATACATAGATTGTCAATGCATACCTCTGATTCTTGCCTAATCATGTCTTTGAAGATGGCACACATGAGGCACTGAAAGGTAGCTGGTGCAATAGTTAGGCCAAATGGCATGACTATGTAGGCGAACACGCCCCATTCAATCATGAATGTTATCTTATGTCTATCATCATGGTGCATTTGCACCTGATTGTGGCTTGAGAAGCTATCTAGGAAATTGTAGACTTCCTTCCCCACTACTCTTTTGAGCATGTGCTCCATGTAGGGTAGTTGGATAGTTGTCCCTCTTTGTTGTAGCATTGACCTTTTATAATTCACACATACACTCAAATCTTCATGCTCTTTTTCAGGACAATCATCACAATATGTGACACCTAGTCAGTGTGCTCAATCTCATAGATGAATGTGGCCTACAATTGTTTATCTATGTCCTCCTTAATGACATGTGCATACTTTGGACTTATTGCGTAGGGTCGCTACTTGACTGGTGTTGCATTAGGAGTAATGGGGATGTTATGAGTTACAACCCTTGGATCTATTCCTTTTAGTTTGTTTAGGGACCAAGGAAACACATCTATGTACTCTTGTAGGAGAGTGACGAGATTAGCCTCCTCTTTTTTAGTTAGATCATCAGCTATGAATAGGGGTCGAGGCTTTTCACCTTCCCCTCCCAAGTTGGCTTCCTTGACCTTGGCAAGCCCCTCTATTGGTTTTCTTGCCTATCCTTACCTCTTAGCTCCTAGCAAAACCACCACTCTGTCGCCCTTTTTGAACTTCATGAAGCACTTTGGTAGATCTTGGGGCTTCCTTTGCTCTTTGACTTTTGACCCCTTTGACTGCTTCCTCTTTTCCTCCCTCAATCTCTTGCCCCTTAGGTGGACTAGTAGATCCCCTTTGGTGTGTTTGGTCTTAGGTGGTTTGGGGCATCTCTAGATTGCTCTCGGAGCTCACTTTCATTTGGAGTTAAACTCACAACCCTCGCTAGAAAAAGGAGTTTCCCTTGGTGGTCGTCGTAGTTTTGAGACCGAGTCAGATGTAAAGAGTGGTGTGGCACTTGGTTGAACTAATCCAACTTGCTCATAGTTCATTATATCTAGGTGGTCCTCGCATTCTATTTGATGACTCATCATTCAATCCTAAAGAAATGGGCTTTTCATGGCTTGGAGTCTACTCGTATCTATCTAATCACTCACCCGTCAATATCATAGTCTACTTGTATATATTTGATCACTCACCCGTCGGTATCATAGTCAATCGTATCGGACTCTTCCTCACTTTCCTCCTTTGTAGAGTAGTAGTCTTTGTAGTCATCATCTAAATCATTGTATTCTAACTGCTTCTCATCTCTTAGGCTTCAGCTCTCAGCCTTTTTCTCATCCATGTGATTAGTGCCCAATTGTATAATAGGTTCAAGTTGTGTATTTTGGTCCACTGCCTCTTTGGCTCATTCATGAGGTTCTTGAGAGGTTTGAGATTGGTAGCTATCAGCTAGCTCTCTCGTCAAGTATTCAAGAATCCCATGGAGTTCAAGTTTGTTAGATGAGATGTGGAAGGGAATGATGGTGGTGTTCTACTCTTGGGTGTTGATGGTGGGGTCCTACTCTTTGGTAGCTGAGATGGTGTGACTTTGTGGGACTCACACAGCTGCCTTAGCAGCCTGCTTATAATCCTCCTCTTAATCTAAGAAGAATAGAAAACCGATGGATGCTAGCACATACATCCAATCATGCTCGGCCCCTTAGGGCAAGTGATATAATTTGTTATTGGCCCGTAGGAATTACTGACTCATGAGTCTCCTTTCAAAATAGTAGAGATGGTATCTAGGTTGACTGGAGTGGTTTTCCAAGTCTATCACTTGTGTGTGTTGCATCCAAGGTTGATCTAGTAAGATGTTGTCGCCCAATACCTTCATGACTATGAAGTTCATTGAGAACTAGACTCTTGCTATCTTCAAGGACCAATCTTTCAGCACTCTAAATGGTTCGACCTTCATTCCATTAGCCAATGTGACATTAAACCTAGCGGTCTCCATAGGAGGGTTACCCCAAGCCTACAGGATTGCATGACTAAGCACATTGACTCCCACTCCGGTATCTACAATCCCCTTCCTTGTAGCATCTCCTAATGCATTGACAGGCAAGATTGTGTGCATCTCTGTACCTTCCCAAAAAGAATTTACATGCAAAGACTTAGGCATTGAGTTTAGGTTTAAGCTGGGTATGTGTGTTACTGCATTGTGGTCAGGAAAGTCGATCGCTCAAAGCTCATTAGGTCATTCTACCCCCTGCTTCAACCCTTGCCATAGCATTGGGTTCTACCTAAGCAGCTCTCCTAGAGGTAGGGTCACAGGGGTTGATATCAATGTCATGAGTAGGTTGCCAACCGCTTGCTTTTCATTAGGCTCTACACTCTTTTGCTAGTGATCCTGGCCAGGTATGCATGTCTGTGGCATCTATGCTTTGCCATGTTTGTGGTATGCCCACACTTGGCAAGGTTCTACTCATAACAACCTTTGTATACTTAGTGCTTTTCATGGTTGTGATTGAGGAGGGGTGTTGAGAAATATGCAATCACACCTATATCTGCCTCTTTGTATGGACCAACTAGGCAAGGAATACATAGCTCAATCTAGGAAGAGTTTCCTTTATCCGATAGGCACATTAGAGGAAGGTGGTACCATCCTGGAACTATAAAAGAATGCACTTGACAATCATTTGAATGCAATGCTATCGTACTTTGTACTTTCAATCTTGTCCTTGTCTACTCAAGATTGTGTTAATGAGTCCAAGTAATCTATCTTGGAACGTAATTCACTTGAGTAAGAGTCTTGTCCAATTATTAGTCATCATGCTTCTTGTCATCATTGACTTCCAACCTCCATAGCTAGCCTTGCTCAAGATCCATGTTTCTCAATAGTGAGTGTGAATACACCATATGCCTAGGTTTTTTGTCTATAAGAGTGTTGATAGAGTTTCAACAACCTGGGGGTGGGATGAAGGTGTCAACAAGGAACTTTGGTCATAGACCTCCAACCATTTTGGATTACCTGTGTGGTATTTTAAAATTTGACATCTAATTCAGAGAATTCAAAGGGGATAAGTGCTTTCCTTAGGATAGGGTTAGTAGGGGAGGGAGTAGCAACTTCCACAGACTTCCTTCTAGCATTTTCTTCCATGAACATTATATGTGTATGGGTGAAAAGATTGTGAATGATACATTTGGAGGTTTCCATCCATTGACTATAGTTTTGTTCGTTGTCTTTGATGAGAGTATCTAAGTTGTTAGCCAAAACTTTAACCTTTGCTATCGCATTTCCCACATTAGAGAGTTCTATGTGGTAGATTTTTAGCCAATAAGATGTATCCAAGTGAAGCAATAGTAGCCTTGCTAAATTGGGAAGGATTTGTAGAGAGTTGTATCATTATTTGTGATAGTAATATGATGTAGCTTAATAGAGTTGATGCAACAGAGTATACCTTGTACTACAAACACAAAAGGCGGTGGCAATGAGTTAAGATACCCCATAGCATTGAGCTTAGGGTGCCACACAATTGACTAAAAAAAGAAATGTTCAAGTAGTTAGCTCATTTATAGAATAAAAATTACATTGATGAGTTGCTTATTGCACTCTCTTGGATGAGTGTGTTGCCAAAGAGTGTTAATATAGAGATTAAATATGTCAACTATAGAGATTATAAATGAGCTATCATTATGATCAAAGTAAAAATAGGGGGTGAGAGGGGAGGAAGACTCTTATTATTACAACATCATGCTAGTATGTTCAACACTACATTGGTGCTCGAGCGATGAACCATTCAAACTTTTGAGCTTCTCTAGTAATTAAAAGTGGCGTGCAAATACTAAATACTGAGTGGTGGAGAAAGTGGTATTGCACCACTAGCAAGTGGTGGTAGAAATAACCTACAATAACACCACTTTATTATAGTATTACAATGGTTATATATTGCTTTCTGATGGGTCACCATAAAAAATGTTGATTTAAAGACCAATTCATTTCAAATGATAGTAGTTGGACACCACTTTCAAGTGGTAAGCATCAACATTTTACTGGTCTTTTAGCAAAAAAGTGGAGTTTCACCACAGGAAAGTGGTTTCGGACCACTTTCTACATCACTTTTTATTGATATCTATCCTCTTTTTAGTGGTTCTAAAAACTTTTTTGTCATTCATACTGCTTTTTATGGTAAGTACCACTTCTTAGTGGTTGGAACCACTTTTTAGTGGTTTAAACTTAGTAATAGGAACTAGTTTTAAGTTTGTTGGTATCACTTTCTAGTGCTAGATTTTCCCTTTTTACTAGTAAGTACCACTTTTCATTGTGGTGGAGAAAGTGGTATTGCACCACTAGCAAGTGGTGGTAGAAATAACCTAGAATAACACCACTTTATTATAGTATTACAGTGGTTATATACCACTTTCGGATGTGCCACCATAAAAAATGTTGAGTTAAAGACCAATTCATTTCAAATGATAGTAGTTGGACACCACTTTCAAGTGGTAAGCATCAACATTTTACTAGTCTTTTAGCAAAAAAGTGGAGTTTCACACGAAAGTGGTTTTGGACCACATTCTACATCACTTTTTATTGATATGTACCCTCTTTTTAGTGGTTCTAAATACTTTTTTGTCATTCATATCGCTTTTTATGGTAAGTACCACTTCTTAGTGGTTGGAACCACTTTTTAGTGGTCTAAACTTAGTAATAGGCACTTGTTTTAAGTCTTTTGGTATCACTTTCTAGTGCTAGATTTTCCCTTTTTACTAGTAAGTACCACTTTTTAGAGTGGTGGATAAGTGGTATTGCACAACTAGCAAGTGGTGGTAGAAATAACCTAGAATAACATCACTTTATTATAGTATTACAGTGGTTATATACTGCTTTCTGATGTGTCACCATAAAAAATGTTGAGTTAAAGACCAATTCCTTTCAAATGATAGTAGTTGGACACCACTTTCAAGTGGTAAGCATCAACATTTTATTGGGCTTTTAGCAAAAAAGTAGAGTTTCACCACACGAAAGTGGTTTTGGACCACTTTCCACGTCACTTTTTATTGATATGTACCCTCTTTTTAGTGGTTCTAAAAACTTTTTTGTCATTCATATTGCTTTTTATGGTAAGTACCACTTCTTAGTGGTTGGAACCACTTTTTAGTGGTCTAAACTTAGAATTAGGCACTAGTTTTAAGTTTTTTGGTATCACATTCTAGTGCTAGATTTTCCCTTTTTACTAGTAAGTACCACTGTTCAATATCAAGTTAACACTTTTTAGTGGATGAGGACACTTTTAGTGGATATGAACCACATTTTAGTGGACAGGGATACTTTTTAGTAGATGCATACCACTTTTTAGTGGTCGAGGGCCAATTTCATTGGATGAAGACACATTTTAATAGTTGTGGACCACTTTTTAGCAGTTAAGAATCACATTTTAGTGGTTCCCCACCACTTTTAATGGTGGATGCAAACACTACAAGTGATATGAACCACTTTTTAGTGGTCACAACCACTTTTTAGTGGTATGTGATCACTTTTAGTGGTGGGCTTGAAAAATTTGAATGCAAGCCAGACAATAATAGTTCATGTTATTCATTGGATTCAAACCATAAAGTTTCCTAAATAGCAAGAAAATGCTATCACTTTTTAATGGAGTGGACACCAGGTTTTAGTGGCATAAAGTGGTTAAAATTCACTTTATAACCATAGAACACCAACTTTAGGGTACCACTTAGGAGTGTTTCTTCAAGTACGTACCAAATTTGATGCATGACTCTTTTTCCAGATTTAGTTTGATTACACACCAAAGCTATGGCGGACGAGCACAATGCAGAAAAAGTCTCTATTAAGCTATATGTTTTCATGCATACCTTTTTTGCCATGTTTAGGCCGATTACACACTAAGCCATGGACAAATAATGTAAAAAATAGCGAATGCTAAGCCACACATTTTCATGCATTATTTTTTTTGCTAAATTTAGGCCGGTTATACACCAAGCCACAGATGGAAAGAATGCAAAAGAATACCTTTAAGCCACATGTTTTCATGCAAGACTCCTTTGGCAAATTTAGACCAGTTACACATGAATGGGCATAATGTGAAAAAGTAATGGGCATTAGGCCTCATGTCTCCATACCATTTGCTCTACCTTTTGTGGTTTGTGGACACTTTTGAGTGAAACCTTGGTGCGATCGACCCACTACATGACATCATTTCCATTTAATAAAAAGTGTTTGTAACTTACATGATTCAAACTCCCACCAATCAACATAGAGTTGATTCTAAAACTAGTGAGACAACTCACTTCTATTGACCACATGGGTGGTGTTTTTTGTATAAGCAAGATGCTATACTAATTTTGCCTTATGTCTATCCATAGCTCAGTGTGTAACCAACTTGAAACAAACTGATTATGCATGCTTGTTTTGCAAGGTAAGGATACCAATTATGAGAATTTTCATGCATGTAACAAACCTATCTAGCAAGGCGACTCTTGTGTAGGGTTATTTTCTTTCAAAGGCATACCCTTCCTTGAGCTTAAGAAAGATCCTTTCGTAGCCTGGTTCTTCACGGTAAAAATAGTCACAAAATACAATATCTACAACATGAATGATGATTGCTATAAACAATCACAAAATACATGATATCTTGAAAACAATCCTTTTTCAGCTTGAATGATGATTCCTAAAAGCATGCATGCAATGCATAATGTCTCATGTAGATGCAAAACCTTCAAACCTATACATAGCTTCACACATGTATTGATTGCATGTTGCGCACAATCAAGGGCCAAAGCATTTGAGAAACATAGCACAATGAGACTCCATCTACTTGGTTGCTTCGGCTAATAGAGATCTCTTGATCGAGAGAGAGAGAGAGAGAGAGAGAGAGAGAGAGAGAGAGAGAGAGAGAGAGAGAGAGAGAGAGAGAGAGAGAGAGAGAGAGAGAGAGAGAGAGAGAGAGAGAGAGAGAGAGAGAGAGAGAGAGAGAGAGAGGTGAAAATGTTGAAATGACTCATGAGATCTCGAGGGTGGAGAGTAGAGAGAGATAGAGCTATTAGTGAATATATGCACATCATTTATGATGCTGGTACCTTAGCTAGTAATTAAACATAGTGGCCTTTATTTTCAAATGCTTTTGAAATCTAAGAAAAAATCTTTAATAAACTTATATTTTGAGTGATCACCACTGATATTATGTCAAAAGCCTAAAGTGCCCACTTTTTAATCCAAAAAAACTAGCCACTTCAAAGCACCAAAAGCATGCCACCTATATATGCTTTCACCCTATAAAAAAAGTAAATAATGCATGTAAAAAACATACAATGGCATCATAAGAACAACATATGGACATCTAAATCAATATGCCAAAGTTCCAAGCTTACTCTATTGTTTATCTATAGAGATATACATTATCAAATGAATGATAAAGTTTCAAATCTAGTAAGGCTTGTATAAATATGGTCTAAGAATGATGAATAATGTCAAATGAATAACCCAATGCTAAACCTTTGAAAATTATACTTATCATATTCACTAATTAAAACACAGACAAGAAAATCAAGAAAATTTGCCAAACTCTAAACATTTGTCTCTAGGAATAGCATATATAGTTGAGTGAATGATGCCAAACCATATCTATAGGAGGGGATGGGAAAGATATGATGTCTCAGTGATAGTCATGGCCAAAAATATGATAATATAACAAAGAAAATGACATATTCATTCATATAAATGACCCATCTTGCCAAATCGATAACAAAGGAACATGACGCGAGCACCATAAAATCAAGTCAAATGGATGATCCATTATGGCAAAATTATAACACTAGAATAGAATCAATACTACTTAAATATTATTTAAGAAATAAAACCTAATGTATTATTTTTAAGAGTTTGAAAAATAATTGATAGTGCCAAATTAAAGACACTAAGATGATTCTTTAACCTTTGACAAGAAACTACAAGTAAAAATGACTAAAACTAACAAAAAATGTAAATTAAAAGGTCATTAACTTGAGGACCCATTGTTCTAAGAATATGACATTAAGCCGGCATTAATCCCTTAAATGCTAAACATACATAGCTAAGTATAACATTGCCTCCCTATTTCTATGAGTGAGGAAGCCATGGTAGGCTATTTACATGTAATTTAATACCCCCCCCCCCCCCCCCAAAAAAAAAAGAGGTTTTCCATATTTACCCCAATGGGATTTTTTATTAACTTGGTGGACTTTATCAAATTTCCATGTCACTTATTAACCAACTTGTGATCAAGGGCATGATAATGTGAACATGCTTCGATGTTATTAATGTGCATTAATAACATGAAAAGACAACATGATCATGTAATCTTACAATCCTTGAAAAAGAAAGCATCAATCCTCAAGTTAAGGTAAATACCTCAACCAACCTAGCTATAATGAAGCAAATATATGGAGAAGCTATAGGGCAAACATACCATTGAGGGAGCAAACCATGAAGACAAAAGGAATCAACATTGACATTAGAGGATTACTTTTAAATAGCTAGAAGATGTAAAGAAGCAACTAGCTTGTGAAGTAATGAAAAAGGGCAAGCAAAATATTCTAGAGTCACCCAAATTAAATTCAAAAGCAAAATATCTATGCATGCAATTGAGAAACTAGTTAAGCTAAGTTGTGATAATATAGTATCTAAAAATACAATGTTTTGATTTACAAAGAAGAATTATTGTTCAAATAATAGAAAGAGAAATGCTTTTTTGGGTGCCTCTTGAAAATTTCATTCATTCAATGATAAAGCAAGTAGAAGAAACTCATCAAGCCTTGAAGTAGGAACAATAGAATAGACTAGTGAGAGGATTATAGAACAACCTAATAGTTAAAGTAAAAATGAATATACAATTATGGTTGTGTAACAAATTTTCAATAAAAGTACCAACTTTGTGGGAAAAAACTAAAATTCATCAGCTTCAACCTATAAGAAGAATTGCTAGATATATTGATTTGGAGAGAGGGAGAGGGGAGGGGGAGGTAGTGAGGGAAAGAGAGAATTATTATCAAAATTAATCACCACAAAGAAATAAAATGGATGGCAAAATGGTAAGGTGAATTGAACTTGTATGTTTTTGATGGTCTACTATTTTGATATGTAGATGCATTAAACCTTGATAAATATATTAAAGATATAATATAATTTGACATCTTATAATGTAATTTTCTTAGTAGTTATTCCCATCCTTTGTATTATAAAGACAATAGATGGTGGCTTTAACATGCTTTTGGAATACATATAATTTAGCACACTAATCATATTATAGACTACACATATTTGAAAGGTCTAATACGCTAATGGAGTTACAAATATGGTTTTTTCTCAAAAACTAAGCCAACCATCTATTAAAAATTTTAGTGAATCAAAGTCAATCACCTTCTTGTGAGAGAACCTAGGGATATATTTGAGGAAGCAAAAGACTATGGTCACTCACTATGCTTGTAGGCTACCTTTGTGGTTACCTAACTATACTAGAGAGATTTTTGCAATCAAGAAATTAGGAAATGGATCTTAAAGAATAGCAAGTCCCTTCAACCTTTTTGGGAGTGGTTTTATAGACAGTGAAGCATTAGATTCATGAAGGCACAAGCTTACCTTAATTAACAACTATCAAAAGGTAGTTTCAAGGTCTATCTTTTGGATGATGGTGATCAAGATCGTGTTGGGAACTTAGGAATGAAAAGTTACGTGTATGATGGAAGATATCCAACATTTCATTGGGTAGCCATATAGAATTGAGTTGTACATATCCATTAATAAACACACATATGTACACACACATATGTGCACACACACAAAAGAATCTAAGTTAGGCCAATACAACATATTCTCTATGAAGTAAGTTTAAGATAAGCAAGTATAGAATAGGCACCAACATAGTATAGCTAGGAGTTCACATTACCTTTCTAGCACAACCATCAAACATATGTGTATAAGAAACCAAATTTATAGGATACAAAATCTACATCATATTCAAATAGACATGTTCTATTCAACATTAAAATTGCTATATAAACCAAAATAATACCCTAGCTTCCTAGCAAGCAAGAGAGTGACTACAGCTAATACCTTTCTTTCTTGGTTGATATTTATCGGTCCTTCATAGCCTTATATGAGAATATATACCCTCATCTTTTTTGTAAATTATTTTCATGGAAATCATGTGCTTTTAGGAATTGAGTGAGTAAATAATGTTTGTCTTGAGCTCTATTTGACTATATAAACTTTACACTAGGCTCATATCTTTTCTAGCAACTTAAGCTACTTTTCTTGTTCTACAAGCAATTGCTTGATGAAACAAGTCATATTTTGCATTTACTTATATGTTGTACTTATCCTATACATGTTTGATGGCATTTTATTCTATCTATGTGGCTTGATTTTGTATTCCCTAATATTTTCCTCTTGTTCTACAATGTGATCAAATCCTTTGTCTCTATCTCTATATGGCACCTTTTTCTCTCATTATCTCTTTAGCTTTGTGATTGATGTTGTATCCAACAACAAAATATCTTCACTTGCATAACATTATGAGGTGATACCTAAGGGATCCACCCAAAAGGCAACGAGTTTTTTTGAGGTAGTATACATTTATGATGGGGATTCACGAGCATTTTCTTCACGGTAAAATAGACTATAATAGGCTTATAAAATTCAATGAGCATTCTAGACAACTCCTTGAACTATAGACTTGTTTCATAACAAGTTCAAACTTACACTATGTTTGTCTATTGTCAAAAAGATCTATATTATTAAAACTAGTTGGATGTAGACTAACACTAAAAAGTGGATGTAGACTCATAGTAGAAAGATCTTGCAAGATATTTGCACTTTATTCCCACAATTTCTCTACAACTAGGTTGTTTTTAATGGTTGTTCATTTAGAAGTTGACTCTTTATACCTTTTCATGTAATTAATATATGTTCATTGTTACTTTGTCTCAAAGTACTCATATATAATCATCATATACCTTTAACTAATTTTATGAGTGATGGAACATTGATGGTGGAAAATTTGCACTTTATTCTTAATGTTTAATACCTAACTAGGGGATTGAACTTTTATTCCTAATTTAAAGAAGCATAATTCTAAGATTGATGTCTTAGTGACTACATAAAGGAGAACATGAATTTATATACAAGAACTTAAGATCTTCAAAATCTCATTCTCAATATTAAGAGTTGAAACATTTGCATAGAGTATTACACTATACAAAGGCGCTTACAAGCTAAACATTTCATTTTGCATACCAAGTAGTTGAAACATTTATGTACTCGGTTACACAAATACTAACATTACCCTTTGAAAGAAAAAGTAAATTCAATTTAAGATAAAAGATAAATTTATTCAAATCTTAGCAAAATTACATTTTGACTTTAAAACCTTAAGAGACTTAATATTACAACCTAACAATCTTGAAATCTTAGTCAATGGGATATACATGACTCCCATTTTTCCTTTAGTAATTTGATACCATAATGTAGACTAAAGGTGCAAGTTTTATCTAATTTTATCAATTTCCCTATCTCATTCTTCAAATTGAGGCTAGAGATCCTAAAGTTCTTGTGCTAATAGCCACAAGAACTCTTAATATGTGTCCTTCTCATCTAGTTTCAATTACGTCTCTTGTCTTTCCTTGGCAACTAGCACCTTATCCCTCTTGAGCTCCTCACATAAGAGGTACAAGGTGGATTGGCTTCATGTTGCAAGAGTCATCCTATTAAATTTTTCTCGAGCATTGGTGGTTGACTTTGTGGGTCATTGATGGTTTTCTTGGGAGGTGATTATGACTTTCGCTAATGAATTCTCTTTCTTTAGCTCATGTCTTTTAGTGTGCATCTTTTGTATTGCCATCGTTAGTTTTTATAGGTATGAGTAGAGCCCCTCCAGGATACCCACAATATTCTTGTGTAGTTGGATAATAGTTTTTAAAAGCCATTATACATAAAAAAAGATCAAGTACAAAAAAACTAGCATGGTATGCATCAATAGAACCAAAAAAATACCAAGTATAAAGTGATAATCACATGAATTGAGATGAACGATAAGGCATTGTAGCCATGCATGAAATTGAAGTAGAATTTGACTAATCTATATCAACAAAATAACAAGTCAAAATAATCAATAATCCACTACAAATCCACACTATCAAAGAGGATTGTCCTATATAGCAATTAGGTGATCTAGTTGTCCCATAGAAAATTTTTCCATAGCATCAACTCTATGCTCACCATCCACGATTTCCTTAGACAAAACACTTTCTTCTCCAAATCCATGAAAACGTCTCTAATTGAGAGGGATGAAATGGTGGAATGTGAGGTAGAAGCTCTGGGGTATAAGAGGGTTGAGAGAGAGAAGAACACAAGAGAGTAATGTGGGTACAAAACAAATTGTACTTTTATTCTTTGTTATCTTCACTTGTATATGACTATATAGTGTATACATATATAAAGGGTGCCCACCTAGCTATAGGCCCATTGGTCTTTGCTCCAAAAACCTCCCACTTAAAGAAAAATGTGCCTTTATGGGAGTATAAGACAAAAGTGAAAATATTATCCAATGCCAGTAAGCACTTTGTAGTGTACAAAGTGCTCAAAAGGTAATGTCTTTGTGAAAAGAGCTACGGGGTAATCATCCTTATGGATCTTGACAAGATCAATGCAATTATCCTCAAGGACCTCCATGTGATGAAGTGATACTTTACCTCAATGTGCTTTTTCTTTGTATGAAAGACAAGGTTTTCTGGCAACTTAATGGCATCGTAACTATCATAGTGCAATACAGTCACCTCCCCAATAATACCCAAGTCTCCCACTAGATCAATATTCCATATAGCTTCCTTCCAAGCCTCATTGGCTGCAAAATAATTTGCCTCAATGGTAGATTAAGCCTTATATGGCTCCAATCAAGAGACGCAAGAGACTACATCACCTATTAAAGTGAAGAAAATACCTTTCATAAACTTCCCAGTGTCTACACTCTCCCTACAAAATCAACATCTACATATCCAAGAACACATGCATCTTTCCTTCCAAGCATATGCACATAGATCTAGTGCTATTCAAATACCTCATAATACTCTTTACTACCTCCCAATTCTTCTTGCTAAGGTTTTCCATATACTTGCTAACCACTCACTACATAGGTAATGCACATACCAAGAATGTGACCAACATTTCCAAAGTCCTTTACATCAAAGGTTTCATGCATTCTTATAGCATCCACATCCATGATTAGCTTTCCAAAAATTAGCATGTCATCCACATAAAGCATCAAGATCATTGGACTACCTAGCCTTCCTCATATATAGGTAGTAATTACTCTCACTCCTAATGTATCCTTGAGAATGGATAAATGAATCGAACTTATGATACCATTCCTTGGGAGCTTGTTTCAAACTGTATATGCTCTTATGTAGCTTACATATCAATTGCTCCTTGCCTTCCACAACAAACCCCTTAAGCTTGTTGCATGTAAATATCCTAATTCAAGTCCCCACATAAGAAAGTAGTATTTACATCCATCTAAACCAACACCATATCCCCTCTAGCAACCAAAGTAAGAATTGTACAAAGGGTGACCATCTTGACTATTGATGAGATGATCTCATCAAAGTCAATCCCTTATCCTACTTAAATCCTTTGGCCACCAATCTTACCTTGTACTTAATCAATGCATGAGATGGTCAGCTTATAGACCCACTTACATGGCAATGTATGTTTGCCCTTAGGCAAAGGAACTAACTTCCAAGTAGCATTATTTTCCAAAGAATCCATCCCTAACTACATAGCCCTCTTCCACTTGTTATGACTCTCATCCCTAATCGTTGCATTTGCATAACAAGATGACTTACCACAATCTGTGACCAAGACATAGTCTAGAGATGGAGTATATCTATATGGAAGTATAAAAACCCTCATAGATGTACATAAAGTTGTCTCAATAGGAACCTCTAGTTATCCTACTTGTCTATCTTATCAAACATGAGTCTGTCCATCATCTCATGGCACTGTCACCTCAACATTAGTAGATCATCTAAGCCATGCATCATATAGAACAAGTGGTGCAATCTTCTCATGTGTTGACTGCCCATCCTCCTAAAATAGCACTCTACAGTTCTCAACCATTTTGGTAGGCTACTTATGCATCTTATCCTCATTAAAGATGACATAATGGCTGCATTCTACTCTTCTAGATTCAAGACCCCACAAGTGATAGACCATTTTACCTAATTATTCATAGCCAAGGAAAATACATTTCTTACACGTAGGATCAAGCTTTACTTTGCTTATCCCTAGGTAACTTGCCATCCAATGGCTTGTTAGGAGACTATTAATCAAATGCACCACTATCTTTACTTCTTCAGCCAAAATGTATTAGAGTGAAACCAACATTAGAGAACATTCTACAAACCCTTTCCTAAATGGTCATATTCATATTCTTAGCCACACCATTTTGAATAGGATTCTTAAGATCTATCAACTCGCTCTTGATACCATGGCTTGCACAAAAGTTTGTAAAGGCATGCAAGGGAGATTGATGATTTTTTCATCCAATAAGCGTGTGAGATTGCACTTTCTTTTTCATATAGATCACCAAGTTTTTTTCATACACCATATGCACTTGCTATGTATTTCACATTAAAATACATGAACTATCTCATGACCCTCATATGGTGCCCTCAGTTTTGGGTTAGCCATATATATTCACATAAAATTCAACATTATTTTGGAGTTTAATGCAAATTTATACTTCCATTATCTTCTTTCATTATAGTATTTCTCTTTCCTTTTCTCTCAATATTCCTTTTCTTCTTCTACTATACACTTTCACATGGTATCATTACCGAAAGAGAGGAATCAAAGTGACTATTAAGATGAGACCTCACTACTTGTTGTTTGGTTCAAGTTGCTCGTGAAGAATGTAGATTTAATGCATTGTTCAACCTTCTATGAAGTGCCTGTGATATCTACAACTTCCTTTTGTAGGGTGCACTTGATTTCTTCTCCATTTGGGTAGCGTGACACCTAAACACAATAGATTTTTTTGTGTTTGCAAGTATTTTTGAAGAGTTATGCCATGACAATTCAACATGTTTGACGATTCGGATGAGGAATGAATCCATTATTCTTTAGACATGTGGTCTCACTTGTTAGAACATCATGAGAGTGACCTAAAGATCAAATATTAGAGCTATGATCCTCAAGAGCTTGACACTTTGACATGCCTAGAAGATTGGAGTGACCTCATTTCCCCCTACTTCTCTCTGTGTCTCTAAAAGTGGGCTCCTACATATAAGTTAAGGAACTTGTTCGAACTTGTTTGTCAAAGGATTGCTTGCTCTATTTTCGTGTCTGTGCTATAAGTTATGCGAACAAACCCTGTTTTCTAAAAGGCTTAATTAATGAAGTTGACTTTAAGTGTCACACATAAATGTGGTAGGACCTAATTAGAAAACTAAAGCTATTGAGGGAAGCGGGTGGGCAGAACCCCTGATGGATCTGTCCTACGGAAAGGTGGTCCTAGAGAACTGGGAGGCTTCTCACAAGATTTTACTGTCGTTCGACCTTTAGGTATTGTTAAGTTAAAACCCGATTCCTACCATTTTAGGGGACGGGAATGGGACCATGCCCTATGGGCAGAGAGGTTGAGCGGCACATCCCTCTCGTTTCCCATTCTCTTTGAACCAAGTGTGGCATGGGTCTGCTTTGGCTTGGGTATCTCTGTGTAAAGTAGGATGTCCATGATCTGACGCTAGAATGTTGTTAGGAGACCTTGGCCATTAGGAGCCCAAAATTCAAGTTGATCCTAGTGGGTTCGGTCATGAACATTCCGTTGCGAGACGAATTCGGAAAACCCTAGGTGACAAAACCCGGAACATTCCATAGGAGTACAGGGCATCAATGCTTAGATTTGTTTCTCGATAGACCACTAAAACCATGCCTAGATAGCCGATGGACGGGGACGTTACAGTGTGAGAGAGATATAAAGAAGAGAGGGAGATATACAGTGCTTTTTACCACCAACTCTCTAATGTGCAAAAAGGAAATGTAGTTGACAATCAAGCTCATGAAGGTGGAAGGAATGATGGAGAAGATCAACCCATGATATCTCAAATGAAGAGCATGTTTCAAATGATCAACCCTCATCTCATGTTTTTGGGCAACCAACTTTTAGGCAACACTCTTGGAACAAAGATTCATGGAATCAACATTCTTATGGACAACCATCTTATAATGAAAAGGAGTATAAGGAAATGATCAACATCACTAATTTCAAGGGGGATAATGCTTCACCTTTGGAATGTGAGGAATGGGTTAACAAGCTAGAATTGTACTTCACCCCTTATCCTTGAAGTGAAGAAGCCAATATTTATTTTGTGGCTCTTCATCTTGAAGGTTACACCCATACTTGGTGGCGATACATGTGCAAAATTGGGTAAGACTTTCTCACTTGGGAGGAGTTCAAGTAAGCAATGATTGATATTTTTGTTTCCCCTTTGGAAAAAGAAAGACTTCAAAGAAGATGGTATGCACATGCTTAAAGAGGAATGTCCATTAGAGATTACTCAAACACCTACTTGAATCTCTATATGTATGTCAAAGGCATTTCAGATTTCAGAAGCCAACTTTCCCTACTATTTGTGCCTCAAAATAGGGTGGAAATTATGCACAGAATTAGGGGCAAAATGAGAGAGGAAAAATAGTAAGGCTAAGAGAGAGAGAGAGAGAGAGAGAGAGAGAGAGAGAAGTATAGAGAGAGAAAGGAAAAGTGAGATAGTAAGGGGAAAGAGTAAGAGAGAGTGAGGAGATTGATTGTTGTGTTCGTGGACCTCACCATATCTTCTTATTCAATAAGTTCCCTTGGCACATCTTGCTCCAGTGACTCCAAGATCATACTCGACACTTGTATCCATCTTCTCCACGAAAACCTTGTTTATCCCATCTTGCGTTGATACTAAACCTACGCTCATAAGCCAAAAGTTCTCTCTAATAAACCAACCTACTGAATAGAAAATTTATACAATCCCCCTCACCTTTCTACTAAGCTTACTTTTTAAGATATTCAACCCAAGCTATACATCCTTTGAGTATATTCATATACACTTGATGAGACACTGTTTGAGGGAACAAAAATCCAATGTAGAACAAAGGGAGAAGGAAGGCAAGGAACGTACCAAACAAGATGGCCCCAAAGCAAAGAAACATTGTAGTTGGCACATGTGATGTCCCTATCATGCCAACTCAAGTCTAGGTCATTTGATTCATATTTCAAAAGTAATCTTGATTAATATTACTTGAAAAATTAGATGAATAATATTGATAATCTAGATTGGCAGTTGCAAGGCATTCCAAGATTCTTGTGGGTACTTAGAATGTCAAGTAAATATATGAGAAATCATAGGTGCTTAGGAGAAAATTCACATAGAAATGCTCTCTCGTGAAGGTACCTAGTCTATGTTTTAGAACTTATAAATTTTTGAATGTTTAAAAGTTGTGATGAGAAATGATTGATTCATTGAATATCAAAATTAACTTCCATTATTGAAAGAAAATCCTTAAGAAAGTTATGATAATTAGGAATGTTGGTTGGGAACTATCCTAATTATCCTATAAAAATCTACTGGAAGAAAAAAACTAACATTTTGAGTTCAACAAGGATTAGGAAACTTCAATCCTTTTTCCTAGGAAATAATCTAGCAAGGTATTTCAATGAGCATTTTATGCTTGGGTGGAAATATAAACCTTGATGAAGTTGATATAGAAGATAATCTTTTAAAAAGGGAATCACTTAATCTTTCTAAAAAGAGAACCCTTCAATGCTCAAAATAGAAGCATAATGTTATCACCTAGATTGGAAAAATGAGATACCCCAATAAAAGATATCTCATGGGTAAAAGCAAGACCCAAAAATAAGAACCATGGCTTAAAAATCAAGCAAAGCCTATGCTTGTAAGCTTAGGGCTTAAAAATTGAGCACTCTTGGACAAGTATATTTTAACATGCTACGTGTTGCATTGAAAGGAACGATTTCACTATTTGTGGGTGCTAAGAATTAATTATCCAAAAAATGTTAATTATTGGATGTGCACACTAGACCTCCCCCAAGGTTAGGTATGCTAGCTCTTTACCCAAAGAGTTGGATTAACACTCCCGATTGCTAGGACCGGCATTGAATGCAAGAAGTTTTTCTATAGAGACTTGTTGTATGCTAGGAGGAGCCAAGGAGACAAGGGGCACTAGCCTAATTCCTTAGGTGTATTAGAACGAGCTTGCCCTCTACAAGCTTGAATGGATCTCCCAAAAGTCCATGATGCTAGCTAAGGATGGACTTGGTGGATTTATTTTGGCCTTTAAGCATACGGGTAGGGACTAGAATAGTTATTGGAATAAGAATAATGATAATGAAATTGAATAAATATTTTTTTTAAATGGATTATTTTCCCTTGTATTTGTGTATATGCACCTAACTTATGCGAAGGAATACTATTTAATGGGTTAGTGAAAAAAATTATTTTTATATGTCAAACTAAACTATGTTAGGATAATTAAAAAGTTAAAGAGAACTCATCTAGAGAAGTGGGTGGTTATATCATTGACAAATCTTTCTTATGGTAGGTTAGTCTCATTTAATAGAGAGGCATTCATAAAAACTTGAATGTTAGATAAGGGCAAGCTAGAAAAGATGCCAAATGCTAACTGCCCTAATGTATTATCCTAGGTCCCAACTTGTGCTACTTTGGGGGGCCAAAGTTAAGACCATATATTAAAGGTAGAGGGGTTGACAAGTATTGCTCCCCCTTGTTTCTTACTCTCTTTGAACCAAGTGTGAAAATTGTTCACTTTAATTTGAGGGATGATAAACAATGTAGTGACCTAAAAAATTATGCATTGGAGTTTGTACTAAGGCCCCTTGTGCACATACTTCTCATGCACTAACTACAGCACAAAGACATAGATCACCTTCAGTTGTGCACAGCAACAAAATTCTTCTTAAGTCGATGGACTCTTATCCTAGTGACAAGAAGGAGTTCCTTGGATGATAAGGATGAAGTAGGACTTGCCAAACACGCTTAATGCCCCATCGTAGTACACGTGTACAACCAACTCACCTTAGGGTGCACGGGTACTAAGGCCACATCTTATCCCCTCCATCCTAGAATAAATAGTTCATTACCATGCTTATTAGCATTCTGGTGCTTCCTCTTTGGTCCTCCCCAGAAGAAATATAGAGATTTTAATGCACATACACAAGTCAAAGGTCCACAAAGGTCATTTTTTTTCCATCCGATCACATAGACCTCATATGACATAAAAGTTAAGATCCAACCAATGTCCATGCTCACACATGGCTTCTCCTCATAATGGGGGCCTTACAACTTAGAGCACCATGGATCATTGGTAGCATCTTACGAGAGTGGATCATTGAGCATATATAACATCCCCCCCAATGTCCAAACTACATCCTTGAAACACCAAGTCTTTGAAGATGGATTCAAAGTATATCCTTCATAACAGCTTTGGTGAAGATATATGCTCAATTCTCCTCCTTGGAGCTCTATATCCCATCTTTGATCGAATCATGTACATAGTGATACTAAATCTCAATGTGTTTGTGGTGTGTGCATGAAAAAGTGGATTATTGGAAATGGTGATGCAACTCTAATTGTCACATCTTATTAGCATTGTTCTCAATCTTCATCATGTACTTGTATATGCCATAGAATCCTCCTTAACCATACTACTTCACATGCATGCAAACAATCTACCTTGTACTTTTCTTTGGTAGAAGACTGCTAGAGTTAGTTGCTTCTTACTAATCCAAAAGAATACTCTTGAACCTAAGAGAAACAACATCTAGAAATGGATTTTTTGGAATCACTATCACTTGCCCAATTTGAGTCATAGTTTCCCACGAAAGCACTTTCAGAACTATATATGATATCATAGTCAAAAGTTCCATTCAAGTATATGGGCACCTGCATCCTAGCTTTCCAATGACTTTCTCATGGTTTGTTTGAGAATTTGCTCAAAATGTGAATAATAAAACTTATATCTAGTCTATTTCCAATCAACCTCTTGTACCTCCCAATGTTTGCTAGTGCAGATGTATCCTCAATGGATAACTTCACATTGACATCCATAGGTGTAGCTATCTCCTTACACTTAGTCATGTCAAATCTTTTAAGGTCTCCCATGCATACTTATTTTGAGAGATAAAGATTTTGACAAGATCTTGCCACTAACTTTAATCCCCAAACAATAGTGCAAAAAGCCCAAGTCTATCATTTCAAAGTTAGAGCTCAAAGCCTTTCAAGTTTGATGGATCATATCTTCATAGTCATGTGTAATAAGAAGGTTCTTCATATATAAAACAATCAGTACAGACTTTTCACCATCCCTATAAACATACAAGTTAGCATCTGAGGCACATATTTTGAAATTCAAGCCTAAAAAGAATTTATTTATCCATTAGTACCATGCTCTAGGGGCTTGTTTTAGCCCATATAATGCATTCTTTAGCCTACAAACTTTGTTCTTAGAATGGGGGGTCTCAAACCCCAATGGCTGAGCCATGTATATCTCCTCCTTGACATTGCCATTTAAAATCCATTTGGTAAACTGATCAATTTTTATGAGCAACCACTACAAAAATACTATGAAAATAGTGGTCATTCTAGTAGTTGGAGAAAATGATTCTTGAAAATCATATCCTTCAACCTTATGAAAATGCCTATGCAATTGATTTGGCTTTATACTTTCTAAGATTCCATTAGCCTTGTACTTTACCTTCCAGACTTTCTTGCCAATAATCTTCCTATTTTCTGGTTGATCCACAAGCTCCCAAGTATCATCATTTATTATGTTATCATACTCATCATTTATTATAGATACTCTCCATGTTAGATCTAGGGAAGTTATTCTTCCAAGTCTATTGGCTCTTTTACTTCTATCATAATCTCAACCATCAATGCCATATTGACTATGTGAGTTGAAGCCTTTCTAATCTCAGAGACCTCCTTGGTCCATCTGCCTTTTCCTCAACTATGGTAGGCATAAGATTACTACATCCTAAGATGATGCTTTCTCCTTCTTGAGGGTAGGACAACTCTTGGGACATGTTTATTTTGGATTACTTCTTTACTAGATGATAAAGCGGAATAACTTATATTCTCCTCCTTCACTATATGTGGTTGCTTCTTGAATACCACATCACGGCTTACTATGATCTTCTTTGCCTCTTGGTCATATAATTTGTAAGCCATTTTCTCATTACTATAACCGAAGAAAATAAAATTATTTCATTTTTGGGTTTAACTTGTTTCTCTTATCTTTTGTAACATGTGCATAACATTCACATCCAAAAGTTCTAAAGTGTGAGATAGATAGTTTCTTTCCAAAATAGGGCTCATGAGGAGTTTTGCTCTGAAGAGCCTATGTGTAGCTCTATGATTAAGATTTTTGTAGCTAGTTAGGCAATTCCTTGCCCTTGAGCATGCACCTTGCCATTTCCACAATGGTGTGATGTCAACATTCAACAATGCCATTTTGCAAAGGTGTATAAGGCATCATCAATTGACACTTAATCCCTTTGTTCTTGCAAAAGTCTTCAAGCTCCTTTGAGTTGAACTCACCAACTTTGTCTATTCTAAACTTCTTTACACTTTGCCCTACTTCATTCTCAACAAGTTTTAGCCATTCATTTAAACTTACAAAACTTTGAGCCTTATCACGAAGAAAGTACACCCACATCTTCCTATTGTAGTCAACGTCAATCAACATAAAATAAGAAGATCTTCCCAAGGCTTCAGTAGGCATTTTACCACACAAGTCAGCAAGTATCAACTCTAGAGGATCCTTTGCTCTATTCTTGCTTTCTTGTGGAAATTCCTTTCTCTGTTACTTGTTGTGTGGAGGTGATCAATTGTCAAGACCCACAGACCGGTTATTGCTTCAAGCGTTCCAAGTCGAGTACTAAGGGCTACCTCTCACATAGCCGATGTGCCATCCATCTCTACGGGTGTAGTGAGCTTACCTCCATGCCCGATTGAGTTACCTCCTCTCCCGAGAGCACTCTGGTAGCTCCACGATCCATGTACAAGCTTCAAGCAAGCTCCATCCTCAAGCTCCACGTTCCAAGCTCCATTTTTGTAAGCAAGAGAAGAGAAGAGAAGAGAAGAGAAGAGAAGAGAAGAGAAGAGAAGAGAAGAGAAGAGAAGAAGAGAGGAGAAGACAGAGAGCTTCTCCACCCTGGTCCCTCACCCTCACACACTCACTCCCTCACACTCTCACACCCCCTCTCTCAAGCACAAGCTCAAGCAAGCAAGAAGAAGAAGAAAAAGAGGAGGAGGAGAGCCAGTTTTGGCCACACACAAGAATGAGCTTCTCATTCACTTTCCAACTTTATATACAAAACCCTAAATCCCTTTTGGGTGGTCATCCCCTTATCCCCTTTTTTACTAGGCCCTTTTTCCCATTGTCCTCCTATCTTCCTAGCTTCCTTCCTACTGCCCATCTACCTTTACAAATTGCACAGGTGAGAGCCCTGCGCTCTTAAAATAAATCATGGTGTGCCTTGTGCTTTTTTACAAAAGCATTGGCATGCGCTTTTTCTCATATGCCTTTCTTCTTGATTTAGGACTTTTCTGTACTTCTCATGTTTTCAAATTCTTCTTGGCGCACATTCATCTTCTGTTTCACTTTTTCCTTGTCTTGTCTTTTACTTTAGATTTTTTGGCTTTTCCACCTTATTCGTTTGAGGGCTAACATTACCCCCCTCCTAGACGAGTGCCAGTCCCATGGCACTCATCGTCGTAGGTAGCAGGCTTTGCATGCACCGAAGACGTGGGTAGAAGGGAAAACTATGGTTTTCCATGGAGGAGTTTTGGTAGTGGGGTGGATGAAGGTTGTTGGGGCATGTGGTTGGTGATTAGCTAGTGGTAGGGTTGGTGAATTTTGTGATAGGGCTAGTTGTTGTTGGGAGTTGCACTCATGGGTTGGCATTGGTGTTGATGTTCTAGGGATTTTGCAGCCGAAGTTTCTCTGTGGGCTTGCATGATGATAAAGGATAAGAATTCAAAGTTGAGTGTTGATGAAGAGCGAATGACACTTTCATTGGAGTCTTCAATACTTGCAATTGAAAACCTCTCATATGTTGTCTCTCCCTGGGGGTAGTGCTAGTCTCTTATTATGCACAAGACATAGTTTGATTAGTTTGGGAGATAGGTCAAACTCTAAGCAAGATGAGAGTATTGTCTTGCACTTGAGGACCCAAACTGTGTGTATATTTTAGTGCATATGTTATGTGAGTGCTCCTGCATACTTAGATATTACATAGTTAGAAGACCGTAGGTTTGGTTCCTTGTAACAACATGTGGATGAAGCAAGGGTTTGATGGGGTTGGAAAAATTGTCGATGTTGAGGAGAAGTATGCTTGAAGGCTTCTTGAGACATGATTTGCGATTGAAAACACAATGTAGCATATTTGAGCTCATTTATGCCGCCTTAGCTTTGGTAGCTAGTGGCTACTTGTAGTGGTTGAAGAGTACAATGTACTTTCCAAGGTCTTCCATGCCTTACTTACCATTGTTGATTGCAATGGCATTGAGATGGAGTGCAAAAAATAATTGTGCAAGCATATACAATGCTCTGCTTGCACACCAAATCTCATAGCAATTTGAGATTTTTGCTCTACCCTGCTTCCGATGCCTCCACAGGCACTATCCAAGAGAGAGTGTGTAAGAATGGGAGAGCTTCTTACCCGTTGCTTGCTTGCTCGAACCTCGCTTCTTCTCCTTCACTTCATCCTTCAAAATCAGCCTCTCTCAGTGGTGCAGCTCTAATATCATGTCAAGAATCACGTGGTTGGGGACTTTGCTTGAGCTACTGCACCAAACACACAATGTATACATAAGAGGAAGCTCACTCAAGAACACAAGAAGAGATATGGAGGCCAAAACGTTTTCTTGCTGATTTTTTCTTCTTCTTCTATACACTATACAATGAACACAAAGTATAGATAAGATACAACATAAAGGAAAGCGGCCTTCTAAGTCAAACAGTGCATAACCGACTACACTAATCGACTAGCGTTATATATTTGCCAGCTGTAGGTAGGTGTAACAAACTAAATATAGTAAGTGATAATTCAGTGGCCATGTGAGTATCATAATGACCACCAACATGCTAAGTATAGACGTGAGGACTCATCTAGCCAGGCGGTCCATCATCAATGTCCGCAAGTGTTGAGCTTGCCATCTCAACACACTAAGGATAAGGGATATCATGACCCAATTCAATAGCTAGCCATGATTGACAAAGTTAAAGAATGTGTAAATGAAACTCAAGATGAGTTACAAGAAGGATCAGTCAATGAAATCTTAAGCCTTGCAAACTTATCCCATAGACCTCAGCAAGAGAAATCTCGACATCTAGAGGAAATCACAACTAAACCCTTGAATCATGGCCATTGAAACAAGAGACTTATCTTGTTCCTGATTCAAGCAAGCTAAATTAGACTATCAAACTAACCATTGTCACAACCCTTCCATTAACTAAAGTTACCATTACATTCAAAACTCTACTTATGGGTAGCCCGTTGCTCTAGTAAGGATCCAAGTACTGGATAGAAGATACAAACCCTACTAAATCCCACCATATTGCACAACCTAGCCTTGGTACACCCCCAACCTTAAAAGCTTAAGGGGTTAACATGTTCTAGAAAGGAGCTGAGTGACATGTTGCGTGAAAACCCTTGGAGATACTATTCACTACAAAATCGTAGATGCTAGAGTTGGTGTAAGCATGGTTAATCAAGATGTACTCCAAACTTAGAGAAATCTGCCAATTGAATTGGTGCATTTTAATGTGACCATCATTGATGGATTTAAAGTCCCAAATGATGGCATTCTGAGAGATGTATCAAGATTTCTAGAGTGCAATTCAAAGTTAGCTTTGTTGTTATGAAGGACATGGACTTTGACATATTTCTTAGCTAACCCTGGATGCATAATGCATGTCTCATTGAGGACTGGGGCAATAGTAAAGTCTTCCTAGGGAATAGAAAGAAGGCAATTCACATCAAGATAGAATCTTGGAAAACCTCACTAGTCATCTTGGACCCTCCAACCTCCCAACCATTGGCCCAATACATTCCCTCTCTTGAGGATGAGCATGAATGATGTACATTCATGCAACCTTGGAACTGCCATTCACAGGAGAGCCAAAATATCAATTGGCCTATGAGCACTTGAGTCAGAGGAACATACGAGAAACTTCAATTCTCATTATAGATCCCAGAAACAATCTTAGTGCCACTCTACATGATGGTCCCTAACTCAACAATCACAAATTTCCAGGCCTATCCTACCCCAAGAAAGAATATTGCATTATGCAAGATCCTTAGCCAATAATGGCCATGCTTTTGTAATCGAGCCTACACTAATTTGACTATCTTTGATGAATTGTTGAATAGCCCTACTTGGAAATGGACCAAGCCTTTTTCATTTCCATAAAAACCTCTTTACCTCACTCATGAAGGGATGAGGCTTGGATGTAAAGAAAGCAAGTGACTTTGAGGATGATCAATCTATACAGAATGATGAAGATTTGGACTCTAACTCAATCAATTATAACATAGATGACCATACCATTGAGCAAATTTGCATGGATCCCAAAGACCAAGAGCTTACTCATTGATGCGGATGTTGTAAGACTAAACTTAGTGTTGGAATGGCTCAAATATCTTAGGGTTTTGGATTATGAATAAATGGGATACTAGCTCTATGATTGTTTTCTAGATCCCAAAGTGTTCACAATTGATGATAACTTAACCAAAGCCTAACAACACTACCATATTAAGTTTTGACTTTGACATGGAAAGGAAGTAGCCTACTCGAACCTAAAAATCTCGCCAACCAACCCACATTGTCAAATATAAGACTAAACTCCTAGTCCACCTGAGATGAAAACACTTAAGATACAATGCTCCTAGGGATGAGTTAGAAACTTTTAGTCAAAAGATGTCGCAAGACCTTACACTAAGATTCATGAAGTTCAAAAAGAGTGATTGGGTAGTTATCTTGCTAAGCGTGAAGCATGGAAATTATTTCAGCCAAACTGTTGCACAAAATCCTACTCCCCCTCACCGTTTAAATTTTGCTTCGTTGCGGAACTATTTTGAACTCTATACAATTCCTGTACACCTGGAACTATTTTGACCTCAAGGTGTCCCAGTGAAAGTCCTTACCCACACAATTCCTCTAAAGGATGATGCCAAGCTTATCAAGCAATGACCTTATCCAAGAAACCCTCAATCTATGAACCTTATCTAGAGGAGATTTGACTAGTTACTAAAAGTAGGATTCATCTATGAAATTGAGTATATAGAATAGGTATCACCGATTGTAGTGATACTCAAATATAATGAGAAAATTTATGTGTGCATTAGTTACAAGAAGCTGAATGTTGCAACAAAGAGAGATCACTATCAACTACCATACACTAAACATATGGTCAAACAAGTAGTAGTGAATGAAGCTTACAACTTTCTAGCCAAGTTTTTATGCTATAATCAAGTACAAGTCCACCTAGATGATAGACCAAAGACTGCCCTTGCCATCAAATGAGGGTATTTGCTTGCATTGTCAAGCCTTTTGGATTGACTAATGAACTAGTAGCTTTCCAAAGACTCATGTCCACTATCTTCATCAAGGACATATTGTGGCAGTGACTCAATGTGTTCATCAATTATCTATGTTTCCATTCTAAATGTACTAAACATCTCAACAAGCATCACCTAGTCTTCAAAAGATGCAGGAAGTACAACCTTCTCTTAAATCCCCTCAAATGTCAGTCTTGGATCAAGCATGGTATAAACTTGGGCCATGATGTGTCAAAAAATAGGATTACAATCAACACCACTAAAAATCAAAGTTATCATGAATCTCTCCACCCAGCAACCCAAAAGGGGTGTAGTGTTTCCATGGCCATACCAGGTATTATCAACACTTTGTGTTGAATAAAGCTACCATTGCATGAAAACTCTACAAGCCATTGATCCTTTGGACTTAGATAGAGGAATGCAAGCTTCTTATGAAGTGTTAAAAAGACTCTTTTGATGGCTGCCCCTATCTTACGAGCTTTGGATTGGACCATATCATTCCTTGTACATATCAATGCCTCTAAAATTCCTATTGGCATAATGTTATGCCAATCGGATGAGCATAATATGGATTTTTCCATGAGCTTCATTTATTGAAGCAAAAATGAACCAAAAGAAAAGGGTTATCAATGGTTTACACCATAAAAAATTTTCATCATTATCTCCTTACTACACCTTTCACCTTGTTTCCTAACCTATCTTGTAAATCCTATGCCATGGGATGCATCACCAAGTGGCTTTTATTGCACCTTGATTTTTATTTCTCTATTGTAGAGCACACAAGGGGAAATAGCATTTCATTACTGATAACCTATCATGAGTGACTAGTGGCGAGAAGGCCACAAAAGTCAACAATCAACTCCCTGATGCTCATCTATTCCATGCTTACCATGAAGCTCGACTCTTTAAGGACAATCTCAGGCCTCATTGGGCTGATGATATAGCACATATCCTTGAGTAAGGCCTACAAAAAAAAACCAATCAAAAAAAGCTCCATTGGCATGCCTCCTAATCAAGATACGACCTTACCAATTGATCACAAGTTAGTGTATCACCTACGACAATGACTTTTAAGGGTGGTGTCTTTGTGAGCATGAAACTAAGGATGTCTTGCAAGAAGCTCATGGCAGCATAGTTGGAGGCCACTTTAATGCCAATAAAATAGCTCAAAAAGTACTTCAAGCCCAATTGTGGTGGCCCATTTTCTTTCAAATGTAGCTAGATTTGTCAAACATTATAATAAATGCCAGTGCACGAAGTTATCTGTTCTAAAGAATAAAGTGGAACTCATGCCTCGTGCTAGCCTTTTAAGAAATGGGGTATAGGCTTCATGGGATGGCATTATTACAATCATACAATACTCATAAGCTTAATACATCATCATAGCCACCCTTTACATGACTAAATGGGATGAGGCCAAGACAACTCATAAAAATGATACATGGACCATAACAAAATTTCTCTAGGACCAAGTTATCTCATAATTTGATTACCCTATTGAAATCAATAGCGATTAAGAGACACATTTTCTCAACCAAGTGATTGAGCACATGCTTTCAACATTCCAAGTCATCCATAAGAAGTATGTCCCTTATTATCCCCAAGCAAATAACCAAGTAGATGCCACAAACAAGGTTCACATTAGTGCATTCACAAAGACTATCTCAACATCACATTCAAACTGGGATCATAGGTTCATGGAAGCATTATGGGCCTATAGAACCAATTATAAAATTCCCATGGACCAAGCTCCATTTTGACTTAGATAATATGGTACAAATGCTATTTTTTCCATCCCTAGTATGCACATTGCTAATCAAGAATATTAGGATGACGCTAGAGCTTGGAAACATTAATTGAAACATGCCTACTAGCCACCCATACCTTGCTTGCTAAGAAAGCTCGATGAAAGGACTAGTTTGACAAGCACGTCAAGCAATGATCGTTTGACAAGGGGGATCTTGTATTACTCTATTCAATTAAAGACCATAAGAAAAAGCTAAAACTCTGAGGTCTTAAATACTTTTGTGTCCATGCAATTAGCAAGACAAGGAATGTTGAGCTCAAAACATTGGATGGCCAGTCCATTGGCTAATTAAATGGTAGTAGATTAAAAAAGTACTATCTACCCAGACACCTTTCCCATGAACCACCCATGTTGAATAATGAAAGTCCCATGTTGTGCATAGAACAAAATTTCTATGAATAGTTTGAGAAACTGAAGTCACCAATTCCTACACCACCCTTCTAATCAAATCCAACTAATGCCATTATAAATCTTGGAGCAGTCACCATTTGCAGTTTAGAAATAGAAGATGAGCCCTTGATTCTAGCCACTTACCTATGTATCTGGCTTAATGCACTTAGTGATGAGGGATCAAATTATAATACACTTTCTTATTGCTATTTGAACAAACTACGATAGCTATAGCTTCAATCCACAAATGCAAATTGAATTCCTATGAAGGACAACCTTACTCATTTCTTGGAAAATCCAAATTGACTGTCACTATTGAGACTAAGAGCATTCTAGTCATTTTCTATATTCTTCCAACTATAAGGGGAGTGGCATTGAGATTTTGTTGGGATGAATGTTCAAGTTCTTCACCAACTATAATGTTAACTATGTCAATTGTAATGTGCCCGCCTACTACTATCAGCTGTCCAAGCACGTTTTAGCGGTCCATCGAGAAATGAATCAAAAGTGTCACCACCCGGCACTCCCATGGAATGTTCTGGGGTTTGTCACCTAGGGTTTCCCTAGTCCCCCTCACAACTAAACGTTCGCGGCTGAACCCACTAGGATTGACCTAAAATCTAGGTTCCTAGCTGTCAAGGTCTCCTAATAACATTCTAGTGTCGGGTTTTGGGCATCCTACTTTACACCGAGATGCCCAATCCAAAGTGGATCCATATCACACTTGGTTCAAAGAGAATGGGAAATGAGAGGGATGTACCGCTCAACCTCTCTACCTGTAGGACATAATCCCATTTCGGTCCCCTAAAATGGCATGAATTGTGTTCTAACTTAATAATACCTAAAGTCAAATGGTGATAAATCCTTGTGAGAAGCCTCTCAGTTCTCTGGGACCACCCTACCATAGGATGGAACCGTCAGGGATTCTACCCACCCGCTTCCCTTAATAGCTTTAGTTTTCTAATTAGGTTCTACCACATTTATGTGTGACATTTAAAATCAGCTTCATTAATTAATCCTTTTAGAGAACAGGGTTTGTTCGCATAATTTACAGCACAAACATAAAAACAAAATAAGCAATCCTTTTGACAAACAAGTTCCTTAACTTATCTTCAAGTTAATCTTTGTCTCTTGCCCATATAGGAGAATCATGTATCCCTTCTGTCCAACAGAAGTACCCTGTCCAAATCACATGGCACCATAATTTCCATCATTTATCTAAAATAGGATCTTCCAACGCCACAGACGTTGGGCTCACGATAGTCTACAGCTCTGTTTCGGTCTAGGCAAGGGGTGTGCAGAGCTCCACTGACCCCAAGCGAGCTAAGAGTGAGACACAACTTTCGTAGTTCGCCTTTTTACCATTCGTCCTTCGATCCATGAATCGAGTAGTGCCCTCTCAGGGTAATCCGTGGTGCGATCTTGGAGATGATCCACTCGTGCAAAATATCCTTCCTTAATTAATCCAATTAAGAATCAAGCATAATCAAGGCAATCATCCCTAATATCATCTTCTAGGAAAACATTTATTTATTCCCATGGCAACTTGTCATTACAGGCCCCTACCATGCATTTGCCATCAACACAAGCCTTGAAATATTCATCCAAATTACAATGCAACAATCGATTGATTGAAAGAAAAACATTTAGAGTGTTGTTCAATCAACCAACAAAACTACTTGTATTTTTTCCAAACAATACAAGAATAGACGCGATGATAATTCCATTGCATATTCGCTCTCCCCCTTGGGATCAAAGAGCAATTCTATGCAAAATTGTCTTAATACTTGTATGCACAAATCTTAATGTCATTCTTTTTATGATTATGCTATTCATAACCCCTGACCGATTGCTCTATCAACGAATAATCCATACGCAACTAAGGGCAATTAACTTCTCTTGGTACATGCACTTTGCAAACTCCATCTTTCAAATATGTGAGAAGAGGTCTATCCCTTCCCATGACCTATTCTGGTACATCATAGTATGGAGCCTAATGTATCTCATGCGAGAATCAAAGCAAGCATCTATCAATTTAGAAATACATTACTCACGACCAAAACCGCAGTTGGATTGACAGTGATACCTTCGCCCAAAGCTTCGTTGCTAGTTGTAGGAATGCCATCCACATGCTACTTTCTTCGCTTGGAGGCTATCGTCCGCAAGTAGACTCAAGGGATTAAGAAGGTGGAATAGATTCGAGATGGGAGAGTGTAAGAGAAGATGGCTAAGTCGAGGATCAAGATAGAGGGAATTGAGCTAACTCTCTCCCTTGTAGCCTCTCGAGGAAACTATTCTCTCTCTCTCTCTCTCTCTCTCTCTCTCTCTCTCTCTCTCTCTCTCTCTCTCTCTCTCTCTCTCTCTCTCTCTCTCTCTCTCTGTTGGAGGGGTATCCTTCTCTCTACCTCTCCCTCACAATCTCTCAGGGTCTTCTTATGGTCCCTTGTGCCTCCCCATGCCTCATATTTATAATGAATTAGAGAAGAGGAGATGCAGCTGAGAACAAGAGTTCTTGGTGGAGGGACTCTTGGAAAACTCAGGTGATCCCATGCTTAACTCATAAATCTGATGGTTCCATTGGCTCCAAAAGGGGGGTAAAACTCCAAGCCACTTGATTAGAAAGCTTTCATATCACTCCTTCTTTCTCTCCCTATTCGAAGTGCTGTCTACTGCTTGTAGACTACGATCGTGGCATGCATGATTTCACCAATCACTCTTTTTATTTTTTTCTTTTTATAAAATCTCTAAAACTAACTAAAATATCACTTGTTTTTTCTTTTAAATGACATCCAGTTCTAGAAAACTCCATATCTTTTTAGGATAATATCTAAAATATGCTAGTTTTTGCCCAAAATCTAATATTTTTGGATCATCTATACTAAACACATTAACACTAGTGATTAATATATTTCATAACTCTCGTTCACGTTGTAACTTTTGTGAAAGGTGGCTATGGTCCTTGTCAATCCGAAAAAAATGTCAGATTATAGCTCTTGGTTTTTAATATATTTTTAATTAAATTAAAAATATTAGCTATTAAAGTTAGTTAGTTTTTACCTTGGTTAGTCTTTAGGTAGTAATCTTACTAACTTATTAATTGAGTAACTAACTTTTAAACTAACCAACCAACTTTTACATACGTGGAAATACTACATCAATAAATGCATCCATCAATAATCAGGCCCTACTACATTTATGTGCAACATTTAAAATTAGCTTCATTAATTTATAGCATAGACATGAAAACAAAATAAGCAGTCCTTTTGACAAACAAGTTCCTTAACGTATCTTCAAGTTAATCTTTGTCTCCTACCCATACATGAGAATTATGTATCCCTTCTGTCCAACAAAAGTACCCGGTCCAAATCACACGGCACCATAATTTCCATCCTTTAGCTAGAATAGAATCTTCCAACGTCCTAGATGTTGGGCTCATGGCAGTCTACAGCTTTGTTTCGGTCTAGACAAGGGATGTCTAGAGCTCCACTGATCTCAAGCGACCTAGCATTGAGACACAACTTCTGGGTTGGCCTTTTCACCACTCGACCTTCGGCCTGTAAATTGAGCAGTGCCCTCTTGAGGTAATCCATGGTGCAAACTTGGAGATGATCCACCCGTGCAAAATATCCTTCCTTAATTAATCCAATTAAGAATCAAGCATAATCAAGGCAATCAACCCTAATATCATCTTCTAGGAAAACATTTCTTTATTCCCATGGCAACTTGTCATTACAGACCCCTACTATGCATTTGCCGTCAACACATGCCTTGGAATATTTATCCAAATTACAATGCAATAATCAATTGATTAAAAGAAAAACATTCATTGTGTTGTTCAATCAACCAACAAAACTAATTGTATTCTTCCCAAACAATACATAGACGCGATGATAATTCCATCGCATATTCGCTCTCCCCCTTGGGATCAAAGAGCGATTTTATGTAAAATTTTCTAAATACTTGTATGCACAATTCCTAATGTCATTCTTTTTACGATTATGTTATTCATAACCCCTGACTGATTGCTCTATCAATGAATAAGCCATATGCAACTAAGGGCAATTAACTTCCCTTGATACATGCACTTTGCAAACTCCATCTTTCAAATATGTGAGAAGAGGCCTATCCCTTCCCATGACCTATTCTCGTACATCATAGTATGGAGCCTAATGTATCTCATGCGAGAATCAAAGCAAGCATCTATCAATCTAGAAATACATTACTTATGACCTGAACCACCATTGGATTGACAGTGATGCCTTTGCCCAAAGCTTCGTTGTTGGTTGCAGGATTGCCATCCGTACATGACATTCTTCACTTGAAGGCCATCGTCCGCAAGTAGACTCAAGGGATTAAGAAGGCAGAATAGATTCGAGATGGGAGAGTGTAAGAGAAGATGGCTAAGTCGAGGATCGAGATAGCAGAAATTGAGCTAACTCTCTCCCTTGCAGTCTCTCGAGGTAACTATTCTCTCTCTCTCTCTCTCTCTCTCTCTCTCTCTCTCTCTCTCCTTCTCTCTCTCTCTCTCTCTCTCTCTCTCTCTCTCTCTCTCTCTCTCTCTCTCTCAAAATCTCTTGGAGGGGCATCCTTCTCTCTACCTCTCCCTCGCAGCCTCTTAGGGTCTCCTTATGCTCCCTTGTGCCTCCCCATGCCTCATATTTATAATGAATTAGAGAAGAGGAGATGAGGCTGAGAATAAGAGTTCTTGGTGGAGGGACTCTTGGAAAACTCAGTGATTCGATGCTTAACTCATAAATCTGATGATTTCATTGGCTCCAAAAGGGTAGTAAAACACCAAGACACTTGGTTAGAAAGCTTTCAGATCATTCCTTCTTTCTCTCCCTGTTCGAAGTGATGTCTACTGCCATAGACTGTGATCGTGGTGTACACGATTTCGCCAATCACTCTCTTTATTTTTTTTCTTTTTATAAAATCTCTAAAACTAACTAAAACATCACTTGTCTTTTCTTTTAAATGACATTTAGCCCTAGAAATCTCCATATCTTTTTAGGATAATATCTAAAATATGCTAGTTTTTGCCCAAAATCTAATGTTTTTGGACCATCGATACTAAACACATTAACACTAGTGATTAATATATCTCATAACTCTCGTTCACGTTGTAACTCTTGTTCACGTAAAATCGAGAGTCACATACTTTCTTCTTTTACCATGGAACACTCATTGAGGAATTTCTTTCCATCAAGAGACTCCACCATCTTTATAATATGACCACTCTTTTTCTCAAGTGATGCTATGCTATATGTTATAAAACTCTGACTATAGGACATAGGGTAATAACCACAGTTGAACATCACAAGATTGTCAGTGTTCTCAAATATGACCCAACGTATTGTGAGAACACATTCTTATGCACCACCATCAAGGCCCGCATAATAGCACCCCCAAGAATTTGCTTTATCATCCATTGATCAACAAATAAATTACTAAAGAAGAGCTCCATGTAGAGAGTTGACTCAATGGCCAATGTCAAATTGACAAGACCAAGGTCAAACACTACAACCAAGACTTCTAACTATTCAAGGCCTTAGAAACTAAGAAGCTAGCCTCTAAACATCAACCTTTAGGCTACCAGCTCTACCAAACAACTAAGAACTCAAGCAAGTAAAAAAATATTGTTATGTGGTAAAGGTAAAGATATGGGTAAGAATTTTGTGGTTTCAAGATCTGCAAGGTCATAAGCACATCCTTACAAATAAAAAAATGTAATTTGGTAATGAACCAAAATTTTAATTTTTTCTAAAAATACAAAAAACAATTTTTTTTGAAAATCTCATGTCAAGAATTGATAAAAGTCCTTTTGATTGCAAATTTAAAACATGAAACAACAAACAACCAAATATGTGAAACTAGCCTATTCTCATTAGGGACCCCCTAAATGAGGACAAGGCTCTCTTCACTACTAAGCAACACACTAACATTGGGATAACAATCCAAGCATATGCAATGGGCTATGTTTGATTTAGGGCCATTAGCAATATAGAAAGGCTAGTAGAAAACTACCAATCTCTCATAGATTTAGTGGCAAAATGCGAATCAGATGCTTACATCAAAGCTACCACTCGTGGCATCTATTTCTTATCCTATGAGACATCTACTAGTCATTATAATCCAGAAAGAAAGAATTCAAGTTCAAGTACTCCATCAAAAGAGGACAATAGTGGAAGAGCCATGGAACTAGGATACAAATCACTCCACTGGTAGTGGATAAAACCTTGGGCATAAGAGCAAAGTCAAGGAAATATGTAAGAGTGAAGGAATTCACACCAGTGTCCCAGCAATGGTAGGATTGTGTCACTAGGTGTGAGAGTGCTACTAGTAGAAATACAAGAAGAAGAGTTATGTGTCATAGCACAAGTCATCTACCACCTATTAACCTGTAATAGGCTCTCCATATGCAAGTCAAGAGTTCCAAATAGCTTATGGAAGATATTGTCACTAAAAACTTGGAGAAATATGATATTAATGCCATGTGGCTAGAATATATCATAAAGTTGCTTTCCCAAGCTCAAAAAGTATTCTATCCAAAATCTAGCACCATGCTAAGTTGTATGGAAGCCAAGAACACCATCATCAATTATGGTCGTGCACTCTCTTAATTGATAGCAGTCCACGTTAGGGTTGTCACAAGATTCCACATGAAGTTACACCCAATACTAGAAGGACAAGGGAGAAAGAAGCTTGAAGAGGACCAAGAGTGATGAAAGAGATATAGAGAAGATACGTAGTAATGAGGACTCAAAAGAAAGAGGTCTACTTGAAAAAGCCCTTCATGTCCAAAGAAAATTTTGATAGGAGAGAAAATCTCATGAGAAAAGAATGGGAAGAGTACCAAGTAGCCATAAGAGCATATGTTAAGGAGTTAATGCATAAGCAAGTAGAAAAATTTGTGGTAGAAGGAAGTGAAAGTAGCTTTGAGAAAGGAAAGGAAAAGGCAATTGAAGAAGCCCAACCAATCAACACAATTTTTTTGCACAATGTACACAAATAGATGAAATGGATGCAGGTACAAATATCAAAGTTGGGTAAGGCAAAACCCTCTCCAACACTAGACACCAACCAAAAAAGAGCTCCTATCTAATTGATTCCATAATAGATGCACAAGGATATTCTAAAGGTTAGACTATTGTAGGAACTAAGAAAATAATCAAAGAGCTCAAGGATAACAAGGCCAAATGCCCAACCAAGGAGCTGCAAGCAAGACTAGAGAAGAAAAAAGAGGAGAACAAAAACTTCTTGATAGATTCAAGAAAGTAGACCAAGGAGCTCCCAATCTAGTTTCAAGCTTGTAATAAGGAACTAAAAGAGATCCAAGAAAAACAAAACCAAGAATTTGAAAACTAGCTGCAAGAGCACAACTCAACACTCATAGAGCTTCAAAGCTAGCGAAAAGAGCATGATAATGCACTCCTAGATCTTGGAGGGAATATGATCCAAGAACTTTAGGATCAACGAGAGGCATGCAACAAAGAGTGCTAAAGAAGCTTTATGATCACCTAAAAGAGAAAAAGGCCTCCATGAGTAAGCTCTAAGACCAATTGAATAAGAAAGACTAGTTGCTTTTTGCAAGCTACAAAATTGAAGTAGCTAAGTTGAGCATAGAGATAATGGTGATCAATCGCTAGCTCACCAAGGCCAAAATTGAAATAGCCCACGAGAAAGCAAATGTAAACTGAATGAAAGAAGGCACCTAGGCTTGCAAGAAACCACTTCTAGTAGCTTGACAACGGCAATGAGCTTGGCAGAACATGACACATAGAGTCTCTATGAGACCACCTTGATGGAGCTCACCAATGACTTTGAAGCATCCCTATATGGTGAAAGCTAGCATAGAGTCCAACTAGAAGCTTTCAAATTGGTTAGAGTGAAGCAACATGAGTTATTTAGGGAAGCTATCATGACACTTTGCATGCCTTCGCCAAAGAGCATAGAAGAATGCAAGGCCTGATTGGGATTGCTTTTCGAATACTTTAGTAAGCACGAAAATTATTCAAGCAATCAACCTAATGAAACATGGGCCCACCCAAGAATACCTAATCTGATAGCTAATGCAAAAGGGTTATCATGAGCATGAGATCAAGGCAAAAAGGTTGATACAACTTAAGCAACCCCAGCTAACCTCTCCCATTGCCCTAGACCCACCTATAGTCATGACAGCCCCTATGGATCTACCTAATTTATTAGAATTTGATACAAGGAATTCAAAGGATCAACCAACATCTAAAGAGAAAGACCTAGAAATGAATTCATAAAATTTATATGCTAATTAGCACATACACAATTGATAATTAGCATATATGGAACTATTAACTAGCAGTTAAGACAGTTGTGAGCTAGCATAGGCAACTACTAAATAGATGGTTGCTAATTAACATGTAGATAATTAATAGCATGAAACTACTAGTTAGCATACAAGTTAGCATCCGGACAACTATGCTAACTAGCATACAACTACATATAAGCGTACAATGCTTATTAGTATACAAGTTATTGCAAATAATAATGTTAGCTAGCACTACTAACTACCCTATAGGAGATTGTTAACTAGCATATAATCGCTTTAAATGGAAGTACAATTGACATGAGATAATAATGAGATGACAATAGGAATCTCAATAAAGATATTGTACTTTAGATATCATAATTTACACATGGATGTGATTGGTCAAAAGTACTCCTACTTTTCAACTCTTATTTTTTTCTCAACTAGTAAGCTTCTAAGAATAGTGCAGACTCCCAGGGAAAATAGTGCAGACTCCTAGGGACAATAAATTCAAATCTAGCTAGATTTTGCTATTAAAAAAAGAAAAAGTGTTCCTAATATCACTTGACACACTTTTACCATTGGGATTAAGAACATTCTCATTCTATGTTGAATTATAGGTGCTCCAATCTCAGCTACCTACTTTCCCTATATTTCAATGACTTCAGAACATACCTAGATTGGAAGGCAGATCTAGAAAAATCCAACCATTGGATCAAGTTGACCTCTTCCACAAAGTTATTTTCCTACTCATGATCTACATCTTGACCATTGGGATCATCTAGATATTACTCATGTTAATAATAAATCAATATTTACTAAATTGTAATTTTTAGACAAAACAACAATCTACTAGATTCACTGCTATATACATTGAGTGAGTCTCAATGCATTGTATGAGGGAATATATGTGAGAGACAGAGAGTGATGAAGTGTGATAATACCTAATTCACATTTCTTATCATTTTACTTCTCATATTTTTTGAGAAATGTTCAATCACATCCACCATAGCCTCTGTGTAAGGAACAACCAAGGCAAAGAAACACATTGCAAATAAAGCCTTAGACTAGGTCATCTATGCATAGTTTTTTAAAATCACAGTTGGTGAATACCATGGTCACTTTCCACCTTTCTCCACCTACCAATACCACCTATTGTAAGCCTATAAAAGGCACTCATCCCCACACTCATTCCATTAGTCATTCTCATCAACTGTACTTGCATTATGCTTGGATAATATTAGTTGTTCTTCTTTGTCAATGCCTATGCCTCATTATGACTATTTATTTTCTCATCAATGATCCTCCTTAGCATTCATCCTCAATATTTTAACAATATTCAATCAACACATTATCTCTTTGAGTGTGTTCAATCACTTCTAATGTCACTACATAGTTTGCTTCTACTGCAATCTACTTGATTGTGAGTTCATTCCAATCAATTGTTTTGTCATCTTCTTATTATCTACTTTGAACTGCATGAGTTGAAGTGTTGGGCACCTCCTTCTTGGAGTTTAATCATTGTATTAGAGCTTAGTTCTCATAGACCCTCTTTTTAGGATCATCACTCTCTCTCTTTCACTCAAGATCAGTAAGAGGCTAGAGGCATTCTTCATAGCTATTAGCTAGTCTAATTTTATTACTAGCACATTTCCTCATTATACCTTCCCAAAATACATTCTTTTTCAAATCCTTTATCATCTACAAATGGTTCCAAATGACATCTCCTTGTTGATGATGCAACCAAGCTGGATTTAAAAAAATATAGTGTATGGAAGTTCAAAGTGCAAACTCTACTAATGATTAAAAATATGTGGAAGACTCTTAGATGTTGAGAAGGAAGACTAGATCATGGAGGTGAACAAAGAAATGATTGGTATAGAAGAGAAACCCAAGCTCAAGGCTTCATCAACATCAACGTAAGTGATAGCATGGTTATTCTCCAAGGTGTGAAGAAAGAGTATAAGCACTTTGTCACTTCCATTATTGTGAGGGAAATATATCCTTCACTTGAAGACCTCAAATGTTTTTTTATTCAAGAAGAAGAAATAATCAAAGAAGAGAGAACTAGCTACAATAGACAAGAATCAGCCCTTGTAATGGTCAGAGGAGGAAGAGTAGCCACAAAAGACGAAATGGGATTCTCATATACCATTAGAGTGCCACACAAACACTGCATCTAGGGATAATTATATCCCTAGCCCCTTCCCCCACTTCACATACTTTGGGCACATCAAGGGTAGACCATACCTAGGGAGTTCCCACTTGCCTACGGTTGCCTATAGTTAGACTTATCTCCCTAAGTCACACCCACAACACCTTCCCTTGTTGTACATGAATTGGGTCCTCAAGTGTGGGACAACAAGACGAGCTTGTCTAAGGTAACCAAATCCCAGTTCCACTGGCACAGACACTATGCATTGCATAGAGATGTAGACATACCCCCAGGTAGTGCACTTCCTTTTCCTTTTCAAGTACATTTGACAACCTGTGATCAACCACCGACATTGAAGGCCCCCATTATCCACTCAATCTATCCTTAGCCTCCACAACCTCTTATCCATTTTGTTATTCTTCTTCTCCATAGCCAATCTCCTCAAAGCCCCATCATTGACCCACATGGAAAACCTTCAACCACTCGAGCTGGTGCGCAGATCGGTCGCAGTATGCTCACGTAGTGAATCCCGGAAGGTCCCCAAGAACAATGAACTCTACCTTTTTGCACAAAAAACAATGTAAAAGCATGAACAACAAGAAGCAAGAGACAAATTGGGTTCAATCTCCCCCATGCCTTGTGTGAGCGCTTCACAAAGCATGTATTTTATGTATATTTCAATCTTCATGCTCAATAATAGCCCAATTTACAAAAATATGACAAGCTTTTAGCTTTTGAGTTTGCTTTCTACAAAAATAGGAAAATAAAGCTAATGGACGGTGCCCATAGAGTCTGGCACGCCCAATCTCAATGTCCAAATAGAAATAACATATCCGGGCGCATAGGCGCATACAAAATAATAATCAATAATCAATGTCTCAATAGACATAACAAAATATAGGCGTGGCGCCTATCAAAATATAATCCAAAGATCGAATACTCGCTAGACTCCAATGCTTTCCTCCGCCACTGCTGTTATCTCTACACATCAACTGAAGCATTCACAATCGTTAGTAAAATAATACAATTAAACCGACAAAAGTGAATACCTAGCAGTCTTCAGCTACATAAATAAATCAACTGGTTAGAAATAAATCCTAACCTTAATTTATTACGAGTGCGCACTCTAAACTCATAAACGTTTATTAATTTAATATGCATTTTGCGGAATCACCCGCTATGGAATCACCCATGTACACACTAAATTAATGAAACGCCCGAAAAGGACAGGCGTCCCCATCAACTTCTCGCACAAAGAATCCTCTTTGTGTATGAGCCCCGGTCATCTAAGTTTACGGAATCCACCGTAAAACCTCACGGAATCCACCCTGGAATATGCCTCCTGGCATCATACCCCCGGGGTGGGATAGCAATTGACCTCAATTGCTATTAGCTCAATGTGGAGCTAACAGAGTGGGGAAAGCATTTAAGTCTCTAGCGTGCATCCATTGTGCTTCCTCTACAGGATGGTTCTTAAATTTTACTAGGTATCTAGAATACCTTCGGCCAGTTCTAGTGGTCATGTAGTCAGTGTCTATGATGGCTTCTGGTTCAAGTATTTCAGTCTCTTCCTCTAATAAAGGTGGGTTTTCATAAACATGGTGGATAGGTAATTGGCCTCTAAATGGTCTCAATAAACTGATATGAAATGTATTGTGAATTTTCCAATGAGATGGCAATTCTAACTTAAATGCATTATCATTAATCTTATGAATGATTCTAAATGGGCCATAGAATCTAGGAGCTAATTTGACAATTGGATGTTTATCTACACTTTGCAGTCTACGCTTTTCTATTCTAAGCCAAACATAATCATCAACTTTGAAATTTATAGCTTGTCTTTTCTTGTTGGCTTGTTTGGTATATGATTGTTGGGCTTTAGCAATCATATCCTTAACCTCATCAAAAATACTGTTATGCATAGTAGCAATATCATCAGCACTCTGAATTTTATTAGACAAAGATGCAACAGGTGTAGATAATCTATATCCATAAATGACTTCAAAAGGTGCTTTCTTTGTAGATGTGTGCGGTGTATTGTTGTATGCAAACTGTAATAAATGCAAATGAGTGTCCCATGTCTGAGGTTTAGAGATAGTATATGCACGTAAAAGATCTAAAATGGTGCTATTTGTGGCTTCTATTTGTCCATTTGTTTCTGGATGAAATGCAGATGAGAAATCAATCTTTGTAACTAGATTTGCAAACAGTGTAATCCAAAAATTGTTACAAAATCTAGAATCTCGATCTGAAATAATCACTTTTGGCAATCCATGGTTAGTAAAAACAGTTTTCAAAAATAACTGTGCTGCTTGTGATGCTGTTAAAGTTTTCTTACATGCAATGAAATATGCTTGCTTACTAAATCTATCTACAATTGTCCAAATCATGTCATGGTTAGATTTAGTATTTGGTAAACCAGTAATGAAATCCATAGAAATATGTTCCCAAGGTTTAGATGGAATAGACAAAGGCATTAATAATCCATACTGTTTACCATGATGTCTCTTTATTCTTTGACAAATCAAACATTCAGAAACGAAATTAGATACATTTGCATCCATATGCGACCAATAAAAATCTTCAGTTAACATGCGTAATGTAGATATGATACCTCTATGACCTTGATATGGGGGACAATGAATTTCATTCAAAACAAAAGATCGGAATGGAATAGTAACACACAGTCTCTTTTCAAAAAACATAAATCCATCATTATATGACAATGAATCAACAGGAATGAAATTATTTTGAACTAATTTTTGCCAATCAGAATGAAAAGTAATATCCTGGTGATATGTATCTTTCATAGCAATCAAAGAATCAAAAGATATGATAGAAATATTATGAATTGCAGGTCTTCTACTCAATGCATTAGCAACTACATTTTCTTTTCCAGGTTGGTATTGAATGATAGGATGAAAACTTTGAATGAAGGAAGCCCATTTGATATGACGGTCAGAAATTTGGGGTTGGCTAAGTAGATGTCTAATGCTTTGCTGGTCGGTCTTTATCATGAATTCTGAACCCATTAAGTAGTGCTTCCACTGTTTTAATGCTTGTATAACTGCTAATATTCTTTGTCATAAGTGGAATATTTGAGCTCAGAAGGTTTCAGCTTAGAACTAGAATATGCTATTGGATGATTGTCTTGCATTAGTACGGCTCCTATTCCTGATCCGCTAGCATCGGTCACAACTAGAAAGAATGGTCTATTAAAGTCAGGCAATTGTAGAACAGGGGCATTAGTTAATGCACGTTTCAGTAAGTCAAAGGATTTCTGTTGAGTTTCAGTCCATTGATAAACAATTCCTTTCTTAAGAAGTTTGGTTAATGGTAAAGCAAGTAATGAAAAATTACGTACAAACTTCCTATAGAAACTAGCAAGACCAAGGAATGAGCGTAATTCATGCACATTTTTAGGAACAGGTCAATGCAATATTGCATCAATTTTCTTAGGATCAACTTTAATTCCTTCTTTTGATACAATATGACCTAAATACTCAATTTCTGTCTTAAAGAATTCACTCTTTTCAGGATTTGCAAACAATTGATTTTCTTTCAGTAATTGAAAAACTAATGATAAATGCTCATAATGCTCTTTTTCACTTTGACTGAACACCAAAATATCATCAAAGAAAACAATCACACAATACTGATATTTTAGAAAGATACGGTTCATCATTCTACTAAAAGTAGCAGGTGCATTAGTTAATCCGAATGGCATGACTAAGAATTCGTAATGGCCAAACTGTGTTCTGAATGCTGTCTTAAATATGTCAGTTCTATCTAGCCTCACCTGATGATATCCAGACTTAAGGTCAATTTTACTAAATATAGAAGATCCTTGCAGTTTGTCCATAAGGTCATCAACTCTAGGTATAGGATACCTATTCTTTACAGTGATTTTATTTAATGCTCGGTAGTCAATACACATACGATAGGTATTATTCTTTTTCTTGACTAAGAGTACAGGTGCACCGAATGGAGAACTGCTAGGTCGAATTAAGCCTCTATTTAGTACTTCTTCAACTTGACTCTGGATTTCTTTTTGCTCTATTTGATTGTGCCTATATGGTGCTTTGCAAGGTGGTTGTGTGCCAGGAATTAAGTCAATCTTATGGTCTTCTGGACGTGAAGGTGGTAAACCTGGTGGTAGGTCTTCTGCAAAACAGTCCTTAAAATATGCAAGAAATTCCTTATGCCTAGGGTGCATATGATTTTTCTTTGCGTGCAATTCATTCACCCAAATGAGATATGATTTAGTACTCTTGCGTAATGCACGTTTTGCTTGAGTATGCGAAAGCAGTGGAAAAATATGAGATGCATGCATACCATATAATGTAATAGATTTTCCTTGAAAATTAATATTCATTATGTGCGTGGAATAATCTATATTTGGATTATGCTGGTGTCTCCAAGGCATTCCTAAAATAATGTCGCTTGACTGTAATGGGACAACTAAGAAATTTCTTCTTTCAATGTATGCACCAATTTGAATCTCTAAATTTTGTACTTCTTGTGTGCCATTGTACCTAGTGCCTAAAAATGCAGCTTTTATGCGATAATGCATAGATACTGTATGCAATTTCAATTCCTTTACCAATTTTGCTGAAATAAAGTCATGGGTACTACCGTCATCATGCAAGATAGTTCTTTCCTTTCCAAGCACCATACATTTCATAGTCAACAATGAATGTGGAGTAGGCATACCTTGTAAAGTGTCGGAAGTAGTAGTAGGATCATCCTCATCTTCAGTGAAATCTGGCATATCCTCATGCTCGTCTTCATCCATGGCTCCAAGATAGTTTATATGTGCTGGTGGCTTCTTTGAATGACAATTTGTTGCGAGATGCCCTGGCTGGTGACACTTATAGCATACTATTGGCTTGGCTTTGGTTACATTATTTGCAATGGCTGGAAGTCTGGGTATATTTGGATTTGCTTGCGGAATAGGCTTTGGATTTGGATTGACATTGGAGGGTAAAGCAGGTGGTTTAGGCCAATTCTTGCGGAAAGATGGTGATGAGAAACGACCTGGATTAAACCTTCTAAAATTGGAATTGAATTGTTTAGATCCATAATTACCGTTGGCTTGGAATTGCTGTGGTCGTTTGTCTCTTCCGCGTAACTTATCTTCAGTGTCGTGAGCTAAGGAGATGGCGTCTTCAAGGGTAGCAGGCTTGAACATGTTCACTTCAGCGTAGTAATGTCCAAGAAGTCCAGACATATACTTCCGCTTATGTGTCGTCTCTGGTACGTCTTCAAGCATGCGTAGCTGTATGAGTGCATTCCAAAAACGCTCTGTATACTGTGGAATAGGCTCACGATCCCGTTGTTGAAGTAAATCCCATTGCTTGATAGCCTTCTCATGAAATTGCGGTGGAAGGAAATTCTGCATGAACTTCTTCTTGAAATCTTCCCAAGTAGCAGGACATTCCATGCTCTTGCGGACTACAGTCCACCAAAGTGATGCTCTGTCTATCAGATGATTAGTAACACACTTGATTTTATCTTTTTCTGGATAAGTTTCCTCATGGAAATAGTCATCAAACTGGCTAATGAATGATAAAACAGTCTTTCCTTCTCGTATGCCATTAAAAGTGCGAAATTTGAAACTTCGTTTACTTATCTTGGATTCCTTGCGAATGGTTTGTGCTTCAAGAGTGGCGTCGATGGTACGTCGAATCAAATCTTCAGCTTGAGGTTCTTCTTTATCGGTGGACGCTCTTTGTAGTTTTGTCAATTGCGCTTGCAATGCTTGCCTAGCCCTTCGCTCTTCTTCCAGTTGTAGCATGATTAGATCCAGCTTTTGTTCCATGGTAGGCTCAAGTAAGTCGTCTTCAGTCATAGGATCATCCATATGTGGGGTCATCATCCTGTAAAACTCAATAAACCTTTCTCACTCAAAATCAAGTTAGCGGGATGAGCGTAGCTCAAATTTGGGGTTACAAGGCAATGTTTTTTTTTTTTGTATTTCTTTCTCAATTTTCAGAAAATCTGCAATATTTCTATCTTCATTTGCTGAAAGTACTTCAACGAACTTGTAGATAGGTAGAACACCTTGCCACGAACAACTTTCCAGTTCAGAGTTTTTGCATAGGAACAAGTCTTCTATGAGTTTTAAGCACTAGTCAGTTCTAACTCCAGTTGACTAGTCTGACTTGCAGAGTTGCAGACTTAACAGACTTACAGAGTTACAGACTTGCAGAACTTAGGCCGACTTGATGAACTTGCACGACTTGATTCCACTTGACTTGCTGAACTTGACTTCTGATGCGCAGGACCCGGAGTTTGGTGACTTTGTTTATCCTGTGTGACTTGCAGAGCTTAACTTGGACTTAGATGATTAAGCTTTGAAAGCTTACTGTGCAGTCGTCATGATTTCGTTGGGGGGGGCCGTTTTTTCTTCGCGCGGAAAAATCGGAAGGGTCTTCTTAGACCTCAATGTGAATTTTTGAAGCTTGTTAAGCTTCTTAAGCTTTCTCTTAAGCTTATTGAAAGAAGTAATGATAAAAACAATGAAGCTTATCTCTGGTTTTCAACGACTTGATGAAGGAGATGAATGCATGGTCCTTCGCCTGTAGAGCCTGGTCCTTCATGATCTGACAGTAGAAATAGGGGTTCTTGATCGCTAGAAGTCTGCCTGTATCGACGGTTCGCGACGAGATTGACTGTAGAGCCCGATCGTTCCTGGAGCTCCGCCTTCGCCCGAGATTGGTAGCGATTGGAAGCTCTTGATCTCAGCTCCGCTCTAATACCACTGGTGCGCAGATCGGTCGCAGTATGCTCACGTAGTGAATCCCGAAAGGTCCCCAAGAACAATGAACTCTATCTTTTTGCACAAAAAACAATCTAAAAGCATGAACAACAAGAAGCAAGAGACAAATTGGGTTCAATCTCCCCCATGCCTTGTGTGAGCACTTCACAAAGCATGTATTTTATGTATATTTCAATCTTCATGCTCAATAATAGCCCAATTTACAAAAATATGACAAGCTTTTAGCTTTTGAGTTTGCTTTCTACAAAAATAGGAAAATAAAGCTAATGGACGGTGCCCATAGAGTCTGGCACGCCCAATCTCAATGTCCAAATAGAAATAACATATCCGGGCGCATAGGCGCATACAAAATAATAATCAATAATCAATGTCTCAATAGACATAACAAAATATAGGCGTGGCGCCTATCAAAATATAATCCAAAGATCGAATACTCGCTAGACTCCAATGCTTTCCTCCGCCACTGCTGCTATCTCTACACATCAACTGAAGCATTCACAATCGTTAGTAAAATAATACAATTAAACCGACAAAAGTGAATACCTAGCAGTCTTCAGCTACATAAATAAATCAACTGGTTAGAAATAAATCCTAACCTTAATTTATTACGAGTGCGCACTCTAAACTCATAAACGTTTATTAATTTAATATGCATTTTGCGGAATCACCCGCTATGGAATCACCCATGTACACACTAAATTAATGAAACACCCGAAAAGGACAGGCGTCCCCATCAACTTCTCGCACAAAGAATCCTCTTTGTGTATGAGCCCCGGTCATCTAAGTTTACGGAATCCACCGTAAAACCTCACGGAATCCACCGTGGAATATGCCTCCTGGCATCACGAGCCCACACCAACAAGTGCCATGGGACTGGCACTCGGCTAGGAGGGGATAATGTTAACCCAGCTGCAAAGAAAGCAAAGAAAATTAAAAATACATAAAGGATAGAGCATAAAAAGGTGGCTCAATATGAAAAATTGGAGAAAAATAGCCAAAAGCGCAAGGGAAAAAGGGAAAAGGCACACAATATAAAAGCACACCCTAAATCCTTTTAAAAGAGAGCTAGGCTCCCTCATGTGCAACTTGTAAATGTAGGTAGGCATAGGTGAAGGGATGGGTGCCCAAAGAGGAGTAGGGCATATACAAAAAGGCAAAAAGTGAATGAAGAAGCTCATTCTTGTGTGTGGCCCAAACTAGCTCTTTTCTTCTTCTTTATGATCTTGCTTATGCTTATGCTTGTGTTGTTTAAGAGAGGCAATGTGAGGCAGTGAGCGTGTGAGGGTGAGGGACCGTGGTAGAGAAGCTCTACATCTTCTTCTCTCTTCTTCTTCTTCTTCTTCTTCTCTTCTCTCCTCTTCTCACATCTTTCACGTGGCAATGGGAGCTTGGAGCTTGAGGATCTAGCTTGTTTGAGCTTGTACCTTGGATTGTGGAGCTACTGGAGAGCTTGTGGGAGGAGGAAACTCAATCGTTCATGAAGGTAAGCTCACTACACTTGTAGGTGTGAGAGTGTGCATGGTTATGTGAGAGGTATCCACTGCACTTGGCTTGAAACACTTGAAATAATAAGTGGTTTGTGGGTCTTGGTAGTTGAGTGAGAAGTTTCCACAGTTGTAGGGCTATGAAGTTTTGAAACATTTACTATATTAGTTTTGAGCAATTTCAAATGCAATTTTTTCATTAGTATATCTTCGTTTTTGAAGCAATGATGTTGATGAATTTTGAAAGTGGGATGAAGGTTTGTGACATGAGCATGGTGCAAACCTCCAAGCTTATAGGAATCTAGGAAAACAACTTATATACAGCAGCCAAACATCACTTAGCAGTGGCAAGTGAAGTTGATGGTTTGTTACTTACACTTGAAAATTTAGCATACGAGTTTGTAACAATTTACAATGTTGTTTTGCTTCAGTATTTCTAAACATTTCTAAAGTACTTTATCTCCTTATGCTTATTTGCTAGTTGTTTCTGTCTTTGAACCAATTTTCCATTTTGTTAGAACTAGTAACAAGTGGTGCACGACAACTCTTTTCTATCTCTAAACAAGTATTTTACTTTATACACCATTCTTCTATCTATAAACTAGTCTCTCATTTTATTGGAGGTAGGTACAAGTGGTGTGCTACAACTCACAAGCAGTTGCTTACACTACCTCTATTGTGGTACCACTTATAAGAGACGTGTGACCAGCTACAAGTGATTCATTGCCACTTAGAAGTGCTACACTAGCATTCACAAATTTTGTGCTTCACTTACAATCATTTTGCCCACAATGTTCTACTTACAATCACTTTGCCATAGTGCACTACCACTTACACTGTGCAAATGGTTATTACCACTTACATGTAGTGAATTACCAATTCTAAGCTTTCCCATCTACAACTTGCAATTGGAATGCTACCCCTTGAAAATGGGGCACTAACATTCATAATTGATGTGCCATCCCTTGCAAGTGGTGGGCCTACCACCTACAACTTATCCTCTAAACTTTACAAGTTGTCACTTGCGACTTTCAAGTAGTCCCCCACTACTTGGAAGTGGTCCTATAATACTTGAAATTGGTCCCCCAATAACTTACAACTAGTCTCCTGCCACTTGCAAGTGGTCCCCCACTACTTGGAGCTATCTCTATATCACTTGCAACTAGTGCTCAATAGCTTGCAACTAGTCCCCTATCACTTGCAACTGGTATGCTACTACTTATAATTGGTCTATCATCCCACTTACAAATTCTGTGTTCTAGCTCTCAAGTGCTCCCATAGAACTTGTAATTGGATCACTACTACTTTTAGGTAGTGAGCTATCTACCACTTACAAATTTTTTGTTGAAACTCTCAAGTGCTTCCACAACAGAACTTGTAATTGGAGCACTACTACTTTCAGCTAGTGAGCTACCATTCCCAAGTGGTTTGCTTTACCTACAAGTGGTCTCCTACCACTTAAAAGTGGTAAATAAACATTCAAGAAATTTTCTACCACTTACAAAAGATTGATGTCCATTGTGCAATCATCTTTAGCACTTGAATGTTGTGTGCCACCATTTGAAAGTGGTCTCCTACCATTTACAAGCAGTATGATATGGCTCTCATGTGCTCTTATAGAACTTGTAATTGGAGCACCAACACTTCTAGGTGGTAAGCTACCATTCCCAAGCAATTTGCTTCATCTTACATGTGGTCCTCTACTATCTTACCACTTCTAAAAGAAAGGTCAAAACACTACGTACTTCATCTTAACTTATTTACGTGAACACTTCTTAAAGGGACTTGGTGTGTGGGGCTTGAAGAGTACTTTAGTATAAAAGTAAGAAAAATAATTAATATTTATAAAAAATCTTTCTTTGACTTATATGCAGTTGATAATTCATAGTGATTGTTGCACTGACACTAGGGACTAGAGCCCTTTGCTAGATGATTGACTGCATAGAAAGGTTTGAGAGCCAGATATTGGTAGCCGTTCATTTTCCAAGATGCATTTGTGTATGTCAAGAGATGTGATACATGTCAAAGGCATGATAATAGGGAGAATGTGAAGTGCCTATTGATTCCTATTATGGCTATACTACCATTTGAAAAGTGGGGAATTGATTTTGTTGGACCTATACATCCTTCATTGCAAGTGTTGTATCATTGTGGCAATAGATTATTTTGCAAAGTGATCAGAAGCCCGTGCTACAATGAGGGACAATGCCAAGGTAATAGCTAGTTATATTTTAGAATAGATAGTCTACCGTTTTGGGCCACCTAAGGATCTTGTGTATGATCATGGGACACATTTTTTGAATAAAGTGATTGAGGCTTTGATAGAAGCTCTGAAGATGAAATATAATAAGACCACACCTTATAACCCCCAAGCTAATGCATAAGTAGAGAGTACTAATAAGCAACTTGTGGGGATTTTATCTGATTGTCTCTAAAGACAAGTGTGATTAGGATAATACGACATTTAAGAGAGATACATGCCACACCCCTTTTAAATTAGTATATGGGAAAGAGTGTGTTTTACCTTTGGAAATTGAGTGGCCTACAATAAGATTTGCTCTAAATCATTCTTTGGTGAAGAGGAAGCATTGCAAGAAAGGTTCATTTCCCTTGTACATCTTGATGAGCTTAGGTTACGAGCCTTGTTACATCAAGAAGTAGGAAAGAATCGGATGAAATGTTGCATGATCTTCGGGCTAAGAAATGTAAATTTTCCAAGGGTCAATTGGTCCTATACTATGATGCTCATCATGAGCTTTTCCTAGGAAAGTTGCTTGGAACCCAAATGGGATGGTCCTTATAAAATTGTTCATAAAGGAAAGAATGTCTCTACAACCCTTTTAGTGGATTTGCAAGGGGTAGAGTCCAAAACTAAAGTAAATGTTAATAAATTAAAGTGCTATTATGTATAAGGGTTGACATCAAACTTGGAACCTTTGTAGGATCGAGCTTAAACTTGTAGAGGATATCAAGACTATTAGATGGGAAAAATCATTCCTTATCTTAACCATCCATATTTAGAGCAATGTTACCACCAAGGTAGAGTGATCTGGTGGAGTAGGGGTTATCACATTACTGAGTGGCAAGATGAATCTTTCACATCGGATATTAAAGTCTATTGCTACCACTATCATAGGTTTCTTACTAGCATCCATATTGAGTTCAGTGAGGAAGGAGGGGATGTACCTCTCTTACACCATCTCTCCCAATTATATTTTGATTATCACAACAAATATGAGTAGGTTGATTGCCATGGCAGGTTGCATCAATGAAGCTTGGGTTTACACATTATATTTTGATGGTGTGTCTCAAGGACCTAGTAAGCATGTGAGTGTTGGGGTTGTCATAAAAGATCACCATGATTAAGTAGTTTTGAAAATGGGAGTATACTTAGACACTACTTTTATGAATAACATGGCGGAATACAATGTGGTTGCATGGACCACAAGTTAAGAGTACAAGTTTGGGAAGTTGTTTTTTTTATAAAAATATATGGTGAATCCACTTTCAAAATATCTCACTATAGAAAGATGATCTCGAAAAACGGCCCACGAGGGTTATCGTAAACAACAAGATCTACAACTTTTGTGTTGAAAGCTTTTTCATCCAAGAAACTCACAGAGAGATATCTCGAAATTGGTGCTGCAGAGTAGGTCCTAGAACAGCCACATCTTGCATGAAGATCAATTCAAGTCTCTCTCCAAAAAGAGAAGCTCTTGAAAGCCTATAAAAGAGGAGGCTCTCCTTGGGTGTGAGAGGGGTGAAGGAAGCATCACTTTGCAATCAAGTTCCAAGAGGAGAAGAGAAGGTGCAAGTGCTGCAGAAGCTCTGCTGAAATCAAGTGCTACGAAAGCTCTGGTGAAATCAAGTGTTGCGGAATCTCCCCTAAAATCAAGTTCCAAGAGGAGAAGAGAATGTGCAAGTGCTGCGGAAGCTTTGTTCTTTCATTCAGTCACTCCATTCTACTGAATGTATAGATGCAAGTCAACTGCCTCTTGATGCCATGCTTTGCTAAGTATCTATCGAACTCCTTTAACATGTACCCTCCACCACCATCAAACCGTATGCATGAGACATAATAGTTAAGCTCTCTTTTTTCATGAGCTTTAAAATCCATAAAGCTATCAAAACCTCATCCTTACGCTTTAGGGTATATACCCATGTGTACCTACTATAGTCAACCACAAAGATCACATAGTATCTAGACCCACCAAGTGATACATTATGAGCGGGTCCCCGGACATCTAAGTGCACAAGTTGTAACGGCTTGCTACTATTCCATGTACTCTTTGCAAAAAGAAACCTAGCTTGGTTTCCAAACTAACATGCTAAGTATACATGTCCCAAATGAGTATACTTAATCTTTGGTAGCCTTGTAATAAGATCTTTGTGCTGCATAGTTTTCAACTTGGACATTTATATGTCCAATCTGTTTGTGTCATATATTAATATCTCAAATACTTGCAAGACCTATCATGAGAAAACATAGCAACATTCAATTCAAGGATTTTTACATCTAGTGTAAACATCCTACCATGTCTATGGCCTTTAGCAACCAATGTACATCCTCTGACATACTCCTCTATGAAGTAGCCATTTCTATTAAATTGTACCTACATGTTTTTGCTCAACCATTTGACCAATAGATAATAGATTCTTAGTGGTCAACCGAACATGCAAGACATCATGCCTTGAAGCCTCAAAAGTAGAAGATCCATCTCTGATCGATAGAATGATTATGGTACCTTTTGGATTGATTAATGAGTCACATCATGAGCAAAGCCTTTATAAGAAATGGATTAAGAAGAATAGGCCTTCCTTCAACAGTGGCTCTTGTCATCCAAAGTTACTCTTCCTTAAAGAAGAGGATGACGATGCACCTTGCCAACAACTCCCAGCCCTGCAGCTCAAACAGAACGTAGAAAGTTCCTGTTATGTAACATTCTTGGATGCATCCTTAGAAGACGAATCCTCGAGACAAGAAGTAACTCATCCCCAACCCAAACTCGAAACCTCAATGATACCCTTTTAACCTCCCAAAGAGCAAGCTAATCCTTCATTAAAAGAGGACATCAATTCTAGTGCATCATCATAAGATGAAACCACTCCCTTGAAGGAGTAGAATCTTTACCCAAAAGCAATCCGTGGAACATTTATTTGTGAAGTGGAAGGTGAAAGAAAATTGACGTTTGTGGATGCTGACGGTACTGAACATCACCTGAAAGTGGATCTAAATCTTCTAGAAGAGTAACTAGTGATCCTGCAATACCTACTAAAGGAGAACTTAGATGTGCTTGTATGGTCGTACAAAGATCTAAAGGGGATTGATCCCACAGTATGCCAACACCACATCGATCTAGAGCCTAATACCAAACCTATGAGGAAAAGATGGAGACGTATGAATCCTAATTATTCTGCTTTGGTAAAGGCTGAATTATTGAAGCTCCTTGAAGCTGAGTTTATTATTAACAGTGAATGGGTTTCACCCATTGTGGTAGTACCCAAGAAGAATGGGAAACTTTGAATATGTGTAGACTTTCGGAAGCTGAATTCCAAGACGAAGAAGAATCATTTCCCTATCCCATTCACAAACCACAACTATTGGACACAGTGGCAGGCCATGAGCTCTATTTCCTTTTAGATGGATTTAGCGGATACAACCAAGTCCAAATTGCAGAAGAAGACCAATCTAAAACAACCTTCACAACTGAATGGAGAACCTATGCTTACAGAGTGATGCCGTTTGGGCTTTGTAATGCTCCTGCTACTTTCCAATGAGTGATGATGGCTACCTTCCAAAACCATTTACATGATTTCATTGAGGTGTATCTTGATGACTTCTGTGTCTATAGCCTAATTCGTGAGCATTGGGGACACCTTGATCAGTATTTTGACAGATGTCAAGAGTATGGGATTTCTCTCAACCCCGACAAATGTGTCTTTGGCATCTCATCAGGAGTTCTTCTAGGTCACATTGTCTTTGCACAAGGGATAGCAACAGATCATGCTAATATTGAGAAGATTTCCACCTTCCCCTTTGCATAAACTCCTAAGGAAAGATACTAAGTTTACATGGATTAATGACTATGACAAGGCAGTCAACACCCTGAAGCAGTGTTTGATTGAAGCACCCATCTTGCAACCTCCTGATTGGATGAAGGAGTTCCATGTACACACTGATGCATCAATTGAAGGCTTAGGTGTAGTCTTATGCCAAAAGGGCCCCTCTAAGTTAGATCAAACAATCTATTATGCAAGTTGAAGAGTAACCGACATAGAGCAGAACTACACAATGACATAGCTTGAGTGTTTAGCAATGGTGTTTGTCCTAGAGAAGTTTCGCCACTACCTAATGTCAACTCATTTTAAATTTTATGTGGATCATGAGGCCCTGTCCTTCTTGATGAACAAGGCCAATGTGAAGGGAAGAATGATGAGATGGCTCCTTCAATTTCAAGAGTTTGACTTTGAAGTGGTTACCAAACCCGGTCACTCTCATGTCTTGGCTGATCATCTGTCGTGAATCCCTCAAAGTGATGATGATGATGAGCAAGATTATTCAAACCTTCCTGATGCTTCCTTGTTTTTGGTCGAAACTGCCACCCCTAGTATGCAAACATCGCTAACCTACTAGCAACCCAACAGTATCATCCTGGCATCTCTAGTTGGGAAAGGAAGAAGCTTCTATTAAAATCAAGCCCCTACACCCTGTTAGGCAACGCACTATATAAGAAAGGAAAAGATGAAGTGCTCAAAATATATGTTGCATGAGATGAGATTGGGATTGTTGTGAAGGCTTGCCATGACGAGCCATGTGGAGGCCACTTTGTAGGCGAAGCAACAGCTAGAAAAGCTCTGTTAGCAAGATATTGATGGTCGACCCTCCATAAGGATGCCTATGACTACTATAAGCGATGTGATGCATGTCAACAGATGGGAAAACCCACCAAGACCAATGCCATGCCACTGCAACCCATCCTTCCCTTGAAGCTATTCGAGAAGTGGGTCATCGACTTCATAGGTCCAATTGATCCCCCCACCAGACGGCAGCAAAATAGATACATCCTAGTATATAAGGATTATGTCATCAAGTGGTGTGAAGCTAAAGCTCTGAAGCGGGACGATGGTAATATTGTGGCCTTGTTCCTATATGAGAATATCATCACCCATTTTGGTAGTCTCCTAGAGCTTGTTAGTGACAAAGGTACCCACTTCCTTAACAAAATCATGGAAGAATTGACAGAATTGTATAAGATCCACCATTGCAAGTCCACCCCCTATTACCCCAGATCCAACGGCCATGTTAAAGTCACCAATCACATCCTCTGCTCAATCCTGACAAGGATGATTGCCGCATATTGTTGTGATTGGGATGATCAAATTTCAGAGGCCCTCTGGGTGTACAAAACCCCCCATAAGGCAGCTACAGGACAGACCCTCTCCCAGCAGGTGTATGGTACAGAAGCTATTTTTCTTGTTGAACTGGAGTTGCCCTCCCTACGAGTGGCCATCAATGAATGCTTGGGAGATGCGGAGTGCTTACAATGCCATCTCTTGCACTTGGAGTGTCTCGACAAGACTCACAGGATGGCTCTACAGTGCATGGAAGCCACGTAAGCCCGAGGAAAGGCTATCATGACAGCTTCATCAAGAAGAAGAAGTTCAAGGAGGGTGACTTAGTCCTCACTTATGATTCCTGATTTGACAAGTTTATTGGCAAGCTCCAACATGGGTCCTTATAAGGTCCTTGCCGTCAATCTGAATGGCTCCCGTCCAAGTCCAAACAGTCGATGCTTTGGATGATCCCTTCCTTATTAATGGCTATCGCCTCAAGAAGTATTACCCTCCCTGGGAATCCTGTCAATCACCATCAACAGCTACATTATTCTTTGCACAATGGTCAAGATCGCTTTCCATAATGCTCCTGATAACCCTCTTGCTAATCCTAATGATGTGGTTCCATTCTGATAGCCCCTTGCAGCCACCTTTCCCCTCCTCTTGGCTTCCTTTCCGTCTGATACAACAGAGGTGGCGAGGATGGCTCTAATAAATGGCATCCTTGCCATTCGCTGCTTCAAAGACAATGAGAAAATAATAATAAAATAAAATAAAAATATATCAGTCATGGGAGAAAAGGACATCAGTCCATGTCATGCTAACCTATTCTTCGAGAAAAGGTGGAAACACCCTCGGGAGTAGAAAAAAAAAACAAAAAAAAACAAAAAACAAACTATTATGGGAGAAAAGGAAGCAATTCCATGTCATAGCAGGCCTCATTGCGAGAAAAGGTGGAAATACCCTTGGACGGGAAGTTGGCTGTGGAAAACATGGTCACACCCTGCATTCCAGGATAGCCGAATCATCAGCATATACTTTTCCAAAAGAAATTCCAAAGCCACCTCCCTTGGTGTACTGTCTTTGTACTCCCCGCAGAACATCTAATTCCCTAACACAGACAACATGATCTCCAGAAAATCTACATCACCAGATATATGGGCTATCTCCCTGGGTACACCTCGCCATCAACTCCGTGATGCTAGCAACAGATGAAGCGATCTTCATTGACAAACAATTGAGTGATGTGAGCTTTCATCCTCATAGGATGGGCTATGAGTATGGGCTTCCCTCTATATTTATCAATAGAGCGTGAGACAGAGGGTGGGGTGAGTGACCAGTCCTTTCCCTTCAATTCAAATGAGAGGTAAGCTGTGTGGAATGGAGGGTTGCATGCATTGGCTAGGCCTCTCAATGCACAATGCACAATCTGTTCCATGCACTGCACTATAAGGCTCGCTGACCTTCCATCTTGCACTGTATGCCAACACAGGGCGGGATACACTGCTGCACCATCAAATGCGCACAGGCATACAACCTTTGCAAAGCCATTGTGAGGATAACACTAATGGGTGTAAGGATTGGGTTGCCCTTCTATATTCTCAAACAGAGTGTTAGTCAAAGGGGGGTCGAGTGTGACTGGTGTGTCCTCAAAACAATCATCAAGAGGTGAGATTGAGGGACGTTACAACACTTGGCGCAACGTATGTTTTCCTTTCCCTATGCACCTATGGGATGGGTCTCTGCCATCATCACATGACACATCACCCTGTTCTGTACATTGCACCATAAGGCTCCATGGCTTTCTTGCTTGCACCTATGCCAGACAGGGTTGGATACACTTATGCACCATCAATTGTGCACCCCTTGCATACTCCTTATGTCCCATTTTCCTTGTCGATTTCTAAACCGGATGTATGTTACGGGGTTCTCTGTGAGATTCATCGAGTGATATAAGTTATGGGGTGAGTGATTGTTCTTTCCTCCCCATTTGAGTGATTGTACACTGAGTGCAACATCCTTCATCATCACCTGAATTCATGCATCTTCATCAGCAAACCTGCCTCCTTGGGTGATGTTGTGTGATCCCTGCTACATTGGACATAGGTTGTGAAGACATCTTGGTACCTCATGTAGCCAGCTATGACACAGGACATGATGTCAATAGCCAATCGCGATGCTCGGCAAACTGGGCCAAGTTTTTCTAGCCCTACACCTTAAGTTTGCAAGTGATGGTCATATTTTAAGTGTGGAGACATTCACGTACCATCCAGTGACACGTCTTGTGTTCATGCCGAGTCATTTCACCCTACCCAATCAGGTTTTAAGTGTGGGGATGCATCCTTGCGCATCTGCTGAGCATACATCTTGCATATGTCATTCACGAAATTTGCATATATCCTATGTCTTCATTTTACCTTCATACGTCCCTTGCCCACCCAGCAGCCTTCATTTCCTTTACCTACGAGGTCGTTCCTATTGTTATTTTTCTTTACATGGTGTTTTGGTCATTTTTCATGTGAACACACTCTAAGTTTACAAAAACCCCAATCCAACCTTACTACCATGTGTATCTCTTTAAATTGTACCTTCTTTCTTTTTACTGCCCCCTGTTCCGAGGAACGGATTGGAAGTTATCACTTTTTGAAACAATTCACGCACATTAGATGTCTTTCCCATGTGAATGCTCCTTTGTTATTTCGGAAGGTTGATGTGATGTGACAGTCCTATCCTACACCTTCCATATGACATTTTTTCTTTTTCTACCCTATCATTCCACTGTACAGTTTGTCCGTTATTAATTTTTGCGGGTTTTCATATCTTTTTCGTGTATCTTTTTTTCCTTTTTCCATGTGGATCTGTCCTATTCTCCTTGGAATTCAATTTTGAGTGGATAGCCTTGACCAGCCCCCCTTATTGCCCATTTCTCCTTTTCCCCTGCCCTGTTCCGACCTACAGACTTTTGGTTATTAATTTTTATAGGTGTTTTCGAGCTTCGTTTTATTATTTTTTCCATGCAAACACCTCCTAACCACATCGCAACTGGGTTTTAATGTGCCAACCCTAAAGATCATCTATGTCCTAACATTTCTTCTTTTGATTGCCCTCCATTCTAGTGGATGGATCATTAATTATTAATTTCCAAATCCCTTTCTGGGTACGATTGTTGGGTTTTTCCCATATGCATGCATCTTATCTTAATCGAAATTGTGTTCTGAAGTGATCGGATTGTCAAGCACGTTCTTTAGCACATTTCTCATTCTTCGCACCCTTCATTTCGAGGAACGGATTCTCCGATATTAATTTCCGTATGCATTTTTGGGTTCAATATTTGCATTTTTCCCATGTGAACGCCCTACATTCACCCTACACCCTCCCCTTTCTCCCCCTTCTAAGCCCCCTCTTTTCTCCCCATGTCTCCCTTACCCCCGTTTCCCCCTTTTCCCCTCCCCCCCGGCACTTTCGTCCCTAGCCCCCATTACCCCCACTGTTTTGGTGTGTCCATACAGGTGTTCGTGCAGTTGTGCATGTTCAAGGGTGCTTTTGTGTCGCGTCTACAAGTTGTTTAGCAGGTGTTCACACGCGAGGACGTGCGTCCGGTCTTGTTCGTGCGAAGGTGTGGATATTAGCAACCGTTCACGCACCGTAGCCGTTCTGTACTAGGAGCTCTTCCCATGTACTTTTCAAACCCGAACCCATTTAAAAATCCATTAAAAACACCCAAAAAACCATAAAATTATTTTTAAAAAAATATTTAAAAATCTATAACAAAATTTTAAAAATCACCAAAAATAGTTGAAATTTTCTTAATCAATTGCTAATTTTTTGGATCATTTTTCTTTGTTGAACGCACATGAATAAATAACAAAAAATATTATTAAAAATTCAAAATATTTTTACAATTCATAAAAATTCAAAAAATAATAAAAATAATAAAAATTTCAAAAAAAATCCCGAAAATTTACACATCCTCTTTCACATGTTATTCAATATTTCATGAGCTTACATTGCCTATATAAATGCCGAACTCATTTAAAGCAAAAACAAACCAACAAAATACCACACACACAAATAAACAGAAACAAAAACCCTGAATCCAATACCTAATTCACTCACACTCATTTTGAACATGCACACATCTCTTGAAAAACAAAACGATCCAAACACAAACCCTCTAATGCATCCACACATAAATTTTTATTTATTTTTAACAAACAAACAAACAACCACAAACACACAACCTAAAAATCAATCTTATCTACATGTTTGACCCTTCCACCACCCATCTTCATAATTTTTTATAAAAAAACAAAGCCAACTATAAACACCAACTTATTTGTACAGGAACTCACAATTATAGTAAAAAAGGTACGAAGGATGCAAGCTTCATTTGTGGAATGAAATGTGCTTTTCATACTTCTTGCTTTATCTTTTGACACAATGGTGCAATGTATCTATGAAGTATGTTTCCTATTGGACCCATGCAGATGTTGACTCAATGATTGATTATATAGGTACCACCTAGTCAGTTCTCAATGTGTTTTGGTGAGATAAGCATGCCCTAGTAGCTTCCCTTAACTAGCTACTAACAAAGCATCCATGAGTAACTAGGTAGTTCCTAAGCCAAGCATCCCTAGAACAAGTATGTAGTTCCTATCCCTTGCCATAACCATCCCTAACTAATTAGGTAGTACCTTAACCCATTATCCCCTAACTAATTACATGGTACCCTAACCAAGTATCCCCAAACTAATTACATAGCACCTTAACCAAGCATCCTCCTGGGTAGTACATTTGTAGGTTGGGCAACACATGTTCTTTGTTGGGCACCTTGTTTACCTTATTGCTGCATATACTAGATCCATCTCAGTTTTGAGTTGGGAATCCCTTTTTTGGTAGTAACATCATCATCTATAGAGCTTAAGCATGTGTTTTCAGTCAACATACCTTCCCAACATCCAGTTCTCCCTACCTTGGATACTCATTGTCTCCATCAGTCTTTTCTGATTCATAGGTTGATAGACCCGTACAGGTCGAGGACATTCCAATTGTAGTATCTTCTTTGTTTTCTTGTAGGTACTTTATGAAAAGACATATATTGTTGACGTGTATGCGATGGGGGATCATGTGGTTCAACCACCATCTTATTACACTTTCTCGTTGTATTCTTTCGAGGCTTCTAGTTCTCAATTGGCATTGATGGCATCTCCCTAGTCCTACCCTCTCTCTTCGCATCCAACAAGTTGGATGGGACGAACTATCATCTATGGTCAAGCCGCATGGAGTGTCTTCTTGTTTGATGATTGTGACCTTTGGGATTTAGTTATAGTCCTTATATCCTAACCTGCCATGGATCCTCATGATGGTGTGATCGCGGATTCGGCAACTTTATGGGATTGACCAGAGCTTGCTCTTCTCTCCTTTTGAGTTGTATAGATTTTGTGCTTGTGCATGTTAGATATATTTGCACCACTGCAGTGATTTTGAGAATATTGGCATCTCTCTTGGATCAAGACATTCAGGCATCGCTTATCTCTTGAGTTGAAGCTACGACATCTTTCTGTCACATAGATTTCCCTATGATGAGGGATCACATCTATAGGAGGGAGGAGATTCAAGATGAGCTTTCATTCCTTGGCACGAACATTTCTTCAAAGGACCTAGTTGTGACACTTCTCTAACATCTTCTGTCACCAACATATGATGTGTTCTACACTAGTCTTCTCACTTCTTGTAGTAAAGAGACTCTCACTTAAGAGGAGTTAGTTCCATTGGTGCTTGAGCAGGATGTGCATCATAGTGAGATAAATTCTTGCGGAGCTTGTGCACATGGCTGTGCTTATGCGGCTTTATCTACAGGTAAAGGACAAGCTAAGAAGAAGCAAGGGAAGAGGAAGAAGTTACATAGTCATCTTTCGACTTTGATACAGCTTTTGTGGGGAAGCATAGAGGATATCCCATGTGTCCTCATTGTGGGAAGACCTCACACCCTAAGGAGAAGCACTGGAGGATATACCTTCACCTTCGCTTGGGAGTGAAGGGTGGATCCACATCGGAGCCTTCGTCTACCTCTACTCTGTCACCCATTATTTCCATTGAGTTAGTGTTTCTACACATTTATAAGGTGGAGGAGCCTTCTTCGATTGTTGCGACTTCTAGGAAGCCTTGGCTCTTTGATAGTGGTGCATCGAGTCCTATGATTCCTTGAGGTGATTTGTTATAGGATCTCCATCCATTAGAGGATATTATCACTGCTAGTGGCATTTCTTTAGTGCTTATTAGTGGTGTTGGCCCTTGACTCTATTGCTTGACTGTCCATTGAGCTCAGCTTTTTAGGCATTACATGTTCCAAACTTGGGCCTCCCTCTCCTCTCAGTGCATGGCCTTCCTCGTCTCAACACCCACGTTATCTTCATTGAGCTACTCGCCTTTGTTGATGATTCTTCTATTGGAGCCACATTTGTGACATGTTGGTAGGAGAGGGGGACTATCTATGCTCCATTTCCCTTCCTTTGTGTAGGGCTCTCCGAGGAAGCTTTCTATTGCCACACATGTTTCCAATTGTGCACCATTTACCCCACAGGTTCCATCTCATCCTCGGCCATCTCCTCTGGTGGTTCCCTTGTACCTCTTGTGCCTTTCAAAGGGAGATGATATTCATGATGCGGCTATGGATTTCTTGACCCTTTGTGTTTTAGAGGGGGCTTCCCATGAGCATGAGGAGTTTCTTTAGGGTTTCCAGTCTACTTTGGGCCTTTCTTTTATGTGGCTACCCCTTTTCTTCGTCCCTAGTGTTTCTATGCAGCTTCTGGCGCTTCGATAGTTCCTTGCTATCGTTTCTCAGTTGGGTTAGAGACTTGGCTCTCCCATTTTCGATCGGAGCTTTTTGGAGTGATAAATTCGAGGCCTCTCTATTTCCTTTTCCCCTTAGTGGCCTTCCTTTTGATCGATTGTTTATATGGAGAGGGGGTCTTGCTCCTTGGTCGGCATTCTTCATTGATGGACTACATCGGCCGTGGCACTCTTCTTACCACCCTGGGATCTACATCTCCTTTGGCCTTTCACCATATCCAAGATTTGAGGGAGGTGTTAGCAGTCATGTGTATCTTGTGTGGTCATCTCTTGTATGTGAGCCTTAGTCTGATTTAGATGAGGACATTAGGAGCTTTAACATTGAATTTATCTGTAATTTTATGTGTTTTGCACACTTTAAATGGAGAGCACATTAGTGCATTTCTTTTTGTGCAGTTTTGGCTATTTTTTAGGGGTTTGACCACATTTAAGGTTTTCCCTCTTTTTCACATGTATATAGGTAGCTTGCTCTTCCACTTTCATTATCCATTATCCATCATTGATCTTTTGTGATTAGCGAGCCCTCCTCATTCTCTCATCCCCTTGCTACTGTTTTGCACCTACATTGACATGTAGAACTGCATGTTGGGACTAACCATTGTAGCCTTGTATATTCAACGATTGCAGTCATAATATTTCTTCTCTCTCTTGTGTTCACTCTTTGTCTCCTTCTTCTCTCCATGTTCACTTTCCTCTTTCCAGTTGTGCACTCTTAGAGGGGGAGGGTGGGGCAGTATTGTAAGCATGGATATTATGTTTGGTTAATACATTATCTACAATTTTGTAATTGATGGGTTTGTAATTAAAGCGAGGAGATCAAGATGGCGAAATCATTGCATATGCACATGCATGTGCACACATACATCTGTGCGTGCGCTGCCGTGCCACTATGCGGACATAGTGTGAAAAAATTTGGAATGCATCATCATCCAACTTCTTATTAATCAAGAGAGTCAATGTGATATGGGTCATTAGTATTATTGTGAGTTGCATGGATTATCCAAAAATACTAGATTTTTGGATAATTTTAGCATATTTTTTATATTATTTATTGTTAAAAAAATCCGAAAAAGTTTAAAAAAGCTTCTAGATTAGGATGGCATGCAAAAATCAAGTTACTTTTTTAGCTAGTTATGGGATTTTCATAAAAAAGACAGATTAGCGAACCGCGCATCGTGATCGTTGTAAATAGGCTGAAAACTGCACTTTGAATTGAAAGAAGAAGGGGTGATCTGGGAGATCCGTGAGACCATGTGTCTTGGCGTTTTACCCCCATTTCAGAGCCAATGGAGCCATCAGATTTGGGTTCCGAGCAGCATAGAAGGAGCTGTAATTTTGATGCACGTTTTGTTTAACGAAGAAGCTACAGGAGATCTAATGTCTGGAGATTGCTTCTGAGTAGTGCAAAGATTCTAGGTTTTTTCAATACATATTGATTCAATTCATTGTGCTTTGTCTTTGTCCTGTTTACCACTTGTGTATTCTTTTTCTTCTCTTTCATCTCCTATCTTTACTTCCTTCTACCTCTGATCCTCGGTGGATTCGACCTTTCGATAAAAACCCCTTCGACATTGGTGAACCCAACGTGAAAGGTCGTCAAAAGAAGAAAAGACAAGATCGGAGAATCTTTGAATACAATCTCAAGTGATGTTTTGCAATAGTTGGTGCAAAATATGAATATGCTTATGTAGGTACAACAACAACAACAGGTGATGCAAGCTTCTGCTCAAACAGAAAGTGTTGTGATGAATGCTTTGCAAGTAGTTGAGTGTGAGGTGAAGTTATTCAATGGCAGAAATGTATCTACATATGTGCATATCTATGCTCAGAAGATGAAATTCTTTGGGGTGGCTCAATCTGCATGGAGCTAGTATTTTGTACGTGTTATTGTTCATGAATTGAAAGCACGGATTATTGAATTATACTTGCAGGATGCTGACTGGGTAGCCTTCAAGAAGACACCCAGGGAAGAATTTTACATTGAGGACACTAGTTTGATTACGCGCAAGACTTTTCAAGAGTGGGTTTTACAACCCAGTAAGGGTCTTGTGGCTACAAAATTGTTAAGAGAATTTGAAAGTCGATTTGAGCAGTTGGATCTTGCAGAACAACAAGCTCTTGCAAGCCAGAAAATTGAATTGTTTCTACAGGCAGCTAATCCTAAGCTTCAAGAAAAGCTTGATGATTTTCTGGAGGATCAGATTACAGAGAGGTTTGAAAACAGAGTGGAGACATGTCAAGGAAGCTGTTACCGCACTTGTGACGAAGCATAGAAGAAGAGAAAGACTGCATGTCTCTAGCTTGCCCACTATTACGGGTAAGACATTTGATGTATCCAGTAGCCACCTACTTCTGTGGCAAACCCTATGGCTGTACCTGCTATTGTTCCCTCTGTTAGGGAAGATGTCTTAGATGAATTGGTCAATGGCATGATCTTCAATTGAAGGTTGCAAAATTGGATGAAAAAGGACAAGAGGAAAGGGGACGGGCAATAGCCCCTAAGCCAGGAAAAAGATGTATGTGGTGTGACAGTTTGCAGCATGAGATAAAGGATTGTGTTGCCTATCAGGAGGCCTTGGCACGATAGCTCATCTTTTGGAAAGATGGCAAGATCCATGTACAAGAAACGAGATTGCCTCTTGCTTTGAATTTTGGAAAGGAAGGTATGCAGAAGTTGTTGGAAGACTTGGCTGTCCGAAATGCTTATGCGGCGGTACATGCTTCTACTTTTGGTCTACAATTGGATAGAATGCATGGGCAAGTGATGGTTGGTCCAAAGGCTGAAATATGGACACATGCTTTACATGCAGCTGAAAAGAGAAAAGTTACTGATTGTGAAATGTCTTATGCAAGGCAAGACATTCGTGGCATAACTGGTTGGGAATCATCGGTAGATGCATATTCAATGTATGCATATTTAGCAAAGATACAAAACACGTATGTACTTGTGGAAGAAAAATGAAGAAGAGATGAAGATATTGCAAGGACATCTAAAAGAATGACAAGAAGAAGTGCGGATCAGCCTAAAGTCGCAAATCAGCCACATCCCGAGCATATTATGGAAGAGGTTAGTTAGGAGCAAAAACAAGATAACAAACAAGAGGGAAAAAAGAAGGGCAAGTAGCTAGGATATAAGTTGCAGTCTGACATTGAGACAGCCATAGATCTTAAGAAGGTTCTTGAAGAATGGATCCTAAACTGTTGGGTGGAATTCACCTTGGGAGAGGTGCTTGGCATTGCCAAGCGAGAATTTCATGGTAAGATCATTGACCTAATTAAGAGGAAGCATCAGTTTCTTGGTGATACCACTAGTGCATTGCTGCAATTTGAAGAGGAAATTGGCTTGTTGGGTATTCGGGCTGAATATGAGCATGAAGTAAGTACTGGATTTTCTATGCAGGATGCTACTAATCAATGGATAGCATGTGGAAAAGAGAAGAAAGTGGCTGAAAATGCATTGTCTTGTAGCCATATGCACGGTGAAGTAAGGCAGATGCAACAATATGGGGAAGAGACTCTAGGATTTATTCCTCGAAGTTACTACACAAGAAATCATTGGGCTAGGGCTACCACTGAAACGGTAGTGAAAATAGGAGAACGTGAAACTCCTTGTGTTGCTTTACTTGATCATGGATCTGAGATAAATGTCATTGAGTATGGATTGTATGAAAATGGTGCATGGCCTATAGATACTAATCATGGTTGGCATATGAGGGCTGCAAATAATTCTTTGGGAGAGCTTTATGTTGCATGTCCTAATGTAAAAGTAACAATTGGTGATGTACAAGAAGAGCAACACTTCTTTGTGCAAGATAATTCCTCATATGCAGTGATTTTGGGACAACCCTATATTACAGGAGTACGTATGGAAACAAAGGTGCTTGATGATGGTTCTGCTTATGCAAGAGTCAGAAGCAGGATGGGAAGAAAGCAGTCCAATTTCTTACTGTTTGTGTTAATCATCCTAGAAATCAGGATACGCTTCGAGAGTCTCCTTTGGCTCCAAATGCAAGGGAATTCAAAGACCTAGATTTTCATTAAGCACTGCCGTAATGCGGGGCTACAGTAGTGTTGTTCAGAGGGTATACTCGCCTCTTGATGAAATGAAGCATGTATTTCCTATTGGTTATTCTCAGTTTACAACAAACATTTCATGTTGGTTTAAGCCTATGGAAGCTATATGCAAAGCTGAACGCATATCTATGAAACAGGCTACTAAGGAACAACATTGGGGTTGTTAGTTGAAAATGATGACATTTCAGGCATCTTTTATGGGATGAATGTTAATGATACTATGGTTGAAATTTCAACAACTATACATGCAGAAAATGAGGCAGAAAACAAAATGTTGTCAGTATGTTCTTTGGATATGTATGATGTAATAGCATTGTTTGCTCAATATGAAGGATTACAATGGGCTAAAGCACTTGTGGAGACAAAGTATAAGACAATTGACAAAAAGGTGAAACCAATTGCTTTGCCACTTCCACCAAAGAGTGAGGGTATGTATAAAAAAGTGTCAAGGCAGCCAAGCTTACGGGATCCTAAAGATATAGGTCATCAGCTTACATCCGTTGGCTGAAAGTTGGCTAGACAACAGGTTTCTTTTGCCTACTGAGAGAGATTGTTTTATGCAGATGTTGACTAGACATGGAAAGGCATTTGCATTTCAGCCAAGTGAAATAGGTTGTGTGGATCCAAATGTTGTCTCTTCTATGGTCATATTTACTGTGCCACATGTATCATGGAACTTGAGACCTATTTCAATGCCTAAAACTTACTTGCCAAAGCTGATGGATTTGCTAAATGAAAAGATTCACATGAAGATCTTGGAGCCTTCTTCAGTCCCATACTCAAATCGTTGGTTTACTGTGCCAAAAAAAGAATGGGGCTTTGAGATTTATTCAAGACATGCAACCGGTCAATAAAGTGACCAGAAATGTGGGTGCAGGTCTTGTGGTTGATGAATTTGCAGAGGCTTTTGCAGGCCGAGCGATCTATTCTCTGGGTGATATTTACTCGGGTATGATCAATTTCAGCTTGCAATTGAAAGTAGGGATATCACAACCATGAAGACTCCCTTAGGGTTAGTACGGATGTGTACTCTTCCACAGGGTGCAACAAACTCAGTGGCACACATGACAAATGCTATGAATAGGGTACTCAGGGATTTTATACCACAATTGACTATGCCCTTCTTGGATGATGTTTCAATCAAAGGGTGTGCAGTGGATGAAAAGAATGAAGAGATGGATGCTCATGGATGCAGACAGTTTGTTGCAAACCATATTGTGGATTGTGAGAGGATTTTGATGCATCTAGAAGAGGTGCATTTAACTCTTTCTAGACAAAAGTCTGTCTTTGGAGTTGAAGAGGTTTTGATTGTTGGGCATATGTGTGGGCCTTATGGGCGAAGACCATCACCAGAAAAAATAGATGGGATTGATGGAATGCAAGATGCATGCACGAATGTATCAGATGTGCGTAGATTCTTGGGTGCATGTGTATTCTATTTGATATGGATTCCTCACTTTGCACATGTAGTTGATGCTCTTTATTAGCTTCTAAGTAAATGTCATAAATTTCATTGGGAAAGGAAGCATAAGAAAGCAATGAAGAAATTGAAGCAACTCTTAAAATTTGCTCCTACATTGCGAAAGGCTGACTATTCACATGGAAAGCCTATCATTATTACTGTTGATACAAACCCAATCGGGATTGGATGGGCAATTGGGCAAGATGATGAGAAAGGGCAAAGATATGCAATTCGCTTTGGTGCTAAAGTATTGACTGAACGACAGAAAAGATATCCACAGGTAAAAAGAGAATTATGGGGAATTGTGACATCGCTTAAATGTGATAAGGAGTATTTTATGGGTGCTTATGTAGTCATTGAGACAGATTGTTTGTCGCTATTGGGTATGATTACTAGTTGTGCTACCTCGAACATTGCTATGCTTCGGTGGATTGCATACATCAATTCTTTGAACCCTGAATTTCAGCATATTGTAGGAAGAGATAACCCTGGCAGACATGTTATCTTGGGCACATTATGAGAATGAAGATGGCATGATGGATGAGGAGGAAGAAGATGACTTTCTTGCAGTTGAAAATGATGTTGCAAGAGTGAATTTAGCAATGCAAGGTGTTGTTACAGCATTAACAGAAGCTTGGACAACAAAGAGAAGCCACTTTAGATGTTTTGCATTTTGTGTAGAAGTGTTTTTGGAAGACAAATATGCAGGAGAGTGGCTGAGAATTGGTCAATACCTCAGTACATTAACAAAGAGAGATGAATGGTCAAATGAGGAGTTTAAGAAAATCAAGAGGAAAGCGTATGCATTTTTCTTAAAAGATGGATACTTATGGAAACATGCTAAAAAGAAACAGGGTATGCCATTGCGAGTTTTGGGTGACAGAGCTTCACAAGTAAATGTTATGCAATAATTTCACGAAAGCCTGTGGGCTGGTCATAGAGGTGTTTGGGGTAGTTTTGCAAAGATCAAAGAAAAATATTGGTGGCAGGGTATGTATAAGGATGTTGCTCATTTTGTGGAAACATGTATGACATGTCAAATGTATTCATCTGTGAGACATCGGGATGGATTGCAACCCATATATCCATTGTCTCTTTATTTTAAGTGGGTGGTGGATTTGGTCACAATGCCTACAGGTCTTTGGCAAATGAGGTATCTTGTGCTTGCCCGTGAAGACTTGACTAATCAAGTGAAAGGGAAAGCTTTACATACTAAGACAACAAATGCTGTGTGTACTTTTCTCTTAGAAGAGATCTTTTATCGGTATGGATGTGTGGGCAAAATTACAGCAGATAGGGGTGAGTTGGATGCAGATGAAGCTCATGATTTCTTTGCACGGTTGGGGATAAATCTTGCTTTAACTTCAGTCTATAACTCTGAAGGAAATGGTAAAAGTGAAAGAGGTCATCGACCTATTGTGAAGGCATTGGCAAAAGCATGTGGAGAGAAGGTAAAAGAGTGGCCACGATCGCTCCCTTATGCTTTGTGGGCAACAAGGATACATAACAAGAAACGGTTTGACAAAAGACATAGAATGAGACCAAGAACCATACAAGATGGGGATTGGGTATTGGTTTATGACAGCAATTTAGATAACCAGCATAGTGCCATGCGTAAAGTTTCCAAAAGATATGTGGTAAGACAAGTGTTTGATAATGCTACTTATGCATTAAATGAATTGGATGGGATAGCCATAAAACTTTTGATAGTAGGGAAAAGAATCAAATTATTCAAGAGGTGGAAATCTAATGTCTATGAGTTGCCAGAATTAGAAGAAAATGGTGGCCATGATACAGGGGATAGCCAAGAAGATATGGAAGATGAAGAAGTAAAGGATATGGTTACAGAGGATGAGGAGGACTCAGAATCCTGTGACAACTAGGATTTTGGCACATACCGGAGGATGTGCAGGTTCAGAGGGGGTGGATGTCATGCCACTACGTGGGCACGGTGTGAAAAACTCTGGAATGCATAATCATCCAACTTCTTATTAATCAAGAGAGTCAATGTGATCCGAGTCATTAGTATTAGTGTGAGTTACATGGATTATCCAAAAATACAAGATTTTTGGATAATTTTAGCCTATTTTTGATATTATTTATTGTTAAAAAATTTAAAAAAGTTAAAAGAAGCTTCTAGATTAGGATGGCATGCAAAAAGCAAGTTGCTTTTTTAGCCAGTTATGGGATTTTCATAAAAAAGACAGATTGACGAAATCACGTGCATTGCGATCGGTGTAAACAGGCTGAAAACTGCACTTTGAACTGAAAGAAGAAGGAGTGATCTGGGAGATTCGTGATCAGGTGTCTTGGGGTTTTCCAACGGAGCCATCAGATTTGGGTTCCGATCAGCATAGAAGGAGCTGTAATTTTGATGCATGTTTTCTTTTATAAAGAAGCTACAGGAGATCTAATGTCTCGAGATTGCTTCTGAGTAGTGCAAAGATTCTAGGTTCTTTCAATACATATTGATTCAATTCATTGTGCTTTGTCTTTGTCGTGTTTACCACTTGTGTATTCTTTTTCTTCTCTTCCATCTCCTCTCTACTTCCTTCTACCTCTGATCCTCGATGGATTCGACCTTTTGACAAAAATCCCTCCGACGACAGTGCGCACACGTACGCGCACATGTGCATTGGGGGGAGGGGGTGGAGTGATAGTAGTGCAACCATAAATATAATGTTTGGTTAATACATCATCTATAATTTTGTGATTGATGAGCTTGTTGTTAAAGCAAGGAGGAGATCAAGCTAGTGAAGTCATTGTATACATCTATACATATATAAATGTATACATATAGATATGGGGGGTGGGTGTGTGTGTGCACATGGGCGTGTGCATCTATGTATGTACATACGATCATTTGCTATCACTTCAAGATATCTTTCAATTTTTCACAATAAGAGTAACAATGAATTTTAGTTGCTCTTCCTTATGGTGCAATTTATACCTAGCATATTTTGAATACAATTTCTATAAAGTATTGTCATAAAGTAATGGATATGATATCATTCTATCTTCACTATATATAAAAGAAGTACCACTTCAGTTTGACATGTTAGGAAACTCCTTATGTGGAAGAATACATTTTATTTCACTCTCCACACACTCAACATGGAACTCTCATGTAAAGATGGGCTCACTATTAAAAAAACATACGACAAAAAGAAGATGCTCCCTTTTTCTTGTAATAGATTTATCCAATGTGTGAGCAATCGACCAATTGGTTGGTCATGCAATGTCATCATCTCAAAATTGGGCCTATTCTCTATTTAAATAATCAAGCATATATGACATATGACAACATTTGAGCATTAGTGAAAGGCTTTACAAAAAAATGGGTTTTGCATGACTAGACTTTGGAAATTGATAACAAATGATCTATCCAAGGATTTCTTCTAAAATTAAATAAGGTGTAACTCCTTACTATGATATATTAAGTAGGCATGTACCACGGGATGTACCCTATGTTGTTTAGTATGGGTTTGTGTGTGTAGACATTGGTGGTTAGATCACACTCCTTGCAAGAATGGCCGGCTTCTTTCCAAGTATAGCTTGGGTATGTCATGTTTCTTTTTTTCCCTTTTTTCTCTTAGTTATGCACTTATTTAAGATTACTTTAAAAATTGCCACAAAACTAAAGTTACTATTCGAGCTTGTAGTAATAATTACTATAATAAGAGAGGAGCCTTCCACATGGGCCAGAGAAGTTCACATAAGGAAGAAGTAAGCATTATAACTTAGTGTAATTGGCATTGTGGATATACTAACCTACTAAGTTAATTAACACCTAATAATCAACATAAGGTTTTAAGTAGGGTGTTTATTTATTCTTACACTTCCTAATGTAAACATCAATCCCAACACCTAACACTACATCTCAAAGTATCATCCCATTATTAGTTCTTCCACACCTTAATTAACACTTAATATCATTACCTCCAAGTTATACTCTAGTAACTTCTATTCCCACCTCCTTCTAAAGCTTATGCAAAAAATGCACACTTACTCTAGGTAACTTATACTCTAATGTAATAGATTTATTGTATTACTTATCTAATTACCTTAGAATATCTTAAACTTGTCTCCTATATCCTCTTGATTAATTCCTTTTCTAGTCATAGTTGCCAACTCCCCTAGTCATAGTTGCTAACTCCCCTTGATTAATGTAGCCCCCTTTCCTTTGTTAGCTTGACCAATGCCATACTGATTACTTTGACCAATAATTTTCCTTAGCACTTAAATTATAAAAAAATTAAAATTATAAAATACAAAGTATCTAATCTTGTGAAGTTGTAGTCACTACAAGATATAGACCTTATACCGACGTTTAAAAAGACGAAAATACAAACAACAAAATTTGCCCCCGTCGTCGCAAAAAGCGTCGTTATTGACGACGCCATAGAAACATCGCTATTGGCGTCGTTATATATAGCGACCCAACCAGTAAATTTGCGACGCACATAGCGACGTCAATAGCGACGCGAGTAGTAAATTTGCGACGCAAATAGCGACGGTAACAGGGGATTTTTTTTTTTGGTGGCAGGGCAGAGCCATACAAAATAGTTTCTGCACTACTGCATACAAAGCGCTTGCAAACAAAAAGAATGTATACTGAAATCATAAAACTGATATATGAAATAAATACATGATCGCATAAAATGCGATTGGTACAATCATGAAAGGATATCACTAATGCATAGAAAATGTCTATATAGATCAGGCGACTAAAAACTAAAGGTGTGTGAGCTCCAAGGATCCAAGGGCGAGCTACAAATCCTCGTCCCCCAAAAGCTCGTCTCGCCGCAAAGGAGCATCGAACGGATTCTGCAGAAAAAGAAACAACACATCAATCCACCATACAATAATGCATTCAAATATCTCATGGTAACTACGGACAAGAAAGATGAGTGACTTACAGAGCCGCCGCGTCTATACAATCGGTCGATCAATGCATTGAGACCATGCCTCTCTGCATATCGAGTCTCAAAGCCTTACGGATCGCGATTTGTAATGGAGTGTTGCAAAGAAAACAAAATGCAAACTGTTAGAAACATGATTGTCAGTACAAATAATATTTCAAAAAAACAAACAAGCAAAACAAAAGAGAAACTTACAAAGTCCTTCAAATATGTCCTGTGGCCGCCACTCCCAAGATAATGGACCACTCCGGCCTCGAGTCGTGCCCTCGCCGCCTCCCGGTGCTGACTCCAATGTCCTGGTGAATCTGTAGCCTCCTTCCTCAGTCGACGCCAGTCGTCTGCATCTAACCACTCAGGCTTTGCAGCCCCACTCTTGATTGCCTTGCGTGCGTCGGATCATCTATGTGACATGTATGCACGCATGCAATCCATCATCCAGCCTGTAGAGAATCTATCTGCTGCGGCTGGCACCGGAAACTCCTCGTGCAAGGATGCTACTATGTAGTCCTTGCTCCCCTCCGGTATGTTCTTCCAATGATCCAGGACGTTGCGACCACGCTGCACTATATATTTTGTACTGTACATTGAAATACTCAAATTAGATGTCGCACATAAAATTTAGATACGACATATTCTAAATCCCTCATCACCTTTGGACTACATCCCCTTGAGAACTCCCACTCCTCCATTGAGACCTCTGTCTCTTCGTTGGATGTTGCGGTCAAGGCTCCATGCAACCATCGTGTTGACATAAACCGCGGCATCTCCTCTATGCTTTTGGGATATCGAATCGGTCGATAACGCGTACTACGTCGGAATTCAGCTCGCGCTTCCTCTCGATCTTGCCTTGCAATCTGGTACTTGGCGAGCCACGTCTCCATGGAGGCATGGTGCAACATACAAAAGCGATTCACCTTCTCTTCCATTAAGGCATCCCTTCTTTTTTCTACCCCATTTCCAACCACCACATCTCTAGTCAATCTATCATCGTCCTTCAACATCCATAGCATTTCATTGTCTGGTTCCACCGTTGGTAGCCATTGTGAGATATGCACTAACGCCTTTGACACCAACCAACCTTCCGCCATGCTACCTTCTAGCCGAGCTCGTTGTCGCACAAAGCCTTTCAGGGTTTTCATGAAGCGCTCCAGGAAGAACATCCATCGCATATGGACATGTCCAGCAATCTCCACTTCGTCCACAAGATACACAAGAAGGTGGACTTGTATCGTGAACATGCTAGTGGGCAGGTATTTCTCAAAGAGACAGACCGTCTCCACTGATCCCCGCCTTGCGGATTCAATAGAGGACGTCTTAATCTCTTTCTGTGAGATCCATTGCACCAAAGTCGACAACTTGTAAATGGCCCCGCGAATTTCTGGAGTAAGGCATCCTGTGATCGCTATCGGTAGGACAAACTGCCACAAATGAGAAAGCATTATGAATAATGGTCACTTTTCAAATTGCAAAATGCCCACGCTAATTACAATCCATTCTGTTCATAAACCTGACATATCTTATGCCAATCATGGGATTTTAGCCCCGACAATTGGTCATCTTTAGAAAATGCGGACCTGAGAGAATGCATCATACTCGTCGGAGTGCGGATAGACTTGATTACTTGCTTCACAATGCGCTCTTCTTTGGTGAACAAAACCCAAGGAGCGCAAGGAAGCTGCACTCCCCCTTCAGCACTCGACTGCGGCCAAAGCGCCTCCATCTTACCTACCTCCTTCAAATCCATTCGTGACCCTATAGTGTCTCTCTTTCCTGTGATGTGGTCCCATAGCAAGCTGCCTACATTCTTGAAAATATGCATGGGATCCAACAAGTGGTTGACCTGTAAGTGGGTCCAATATGGCAACTTGTGGAAAACTAAGAACCGTCGCATTTCATTTGGATGTGATTTCGGGTTTACCATTTTCAGCTCGTACCAGCTTGCAGCGTTCATACGTGTTAGAGGTCGTCCAAGAAAACCTTCCCTGAGTTCATGATCCTCCTGCAAGAAAGCGGCGTGTCCTTGATATACCATCTTCTTCATGGTTTGTGACCTTCGAGAGTCTAACTGTGGCCCACACAAAGCATGATAACCTGAGGTAACCAGACCTGTAAGGCGAGCCACGACCTAGTGAATACTTGATTGAATGAGATAAAATATAGATATTACCAGCAAGAACGAAGGTCTGCTCACCTGAGCACTCTCCCAATCCCGAAAAGTCATGCATCGTCCACATGAGAATGGCTCGAATGTTGGCTGACCGCCGACCATCACGCCTGCTCATATCTTGCACAGTGACCCCCTCCTCCCACAGAATCTTAAGCTCATCGACTAATGGACGAAGATACACGTCTATATTTTTTACTTTGTAGCGGCCCGAGACGAGCAAGCTAAGGATGAGATGTCCTTTCTTCGTAGAAAGCCATGGAGGGATGTTGTAGTTGACAAGCACTATAGGCCACACACTGTAAGAAGTCGAGCGCAGACCGAATGGGTTCACACCATCCATGGCGAGATCGAGCCGAAGATTTCTTGGCTCTCGTGCAAAGCCTGGGAAGGTAGAGTCAATGTGGCTCCATGCGCGCGAATCCGCTGATATTCGTTGAACTCCATCCGTGGACCTATTCTGCACATGCCACGTTGTCAAGCTCGCCATGCTGGACGTGCGAAACATGTGGTTTATGCGGGGGATGAGCGGAAAGTGTCTGAGAACTTTTTGAGGGATGGTTTGCCCTTGCAAGTCTTGTTGATACCTGTGAGTACCACACTTTGGACATGTCTCCATAGTCTCGTATTCATCTCGAAATAGTATGCAGTCGTTGATACATGCATGGATGTTATTGTAGTCCATGCCAAGCTTCCGTAAAACATGTCGTGTATCATCACGAGACTCAGGCATGGTATTTGCAGGTGGCAATATATGATATTTCAATAACCTGAAAAAAATCATAAAACACCTTGAAAAAGCACAAATGTTTGCAATAATATTGTTAAAAATAATAATCAATGAAGCCTATGTGCAAGGTACCTGAATAACTCGGTCACACTCGTATCGCTCCAACCGTATTTTTCTTGCACACTTAAGAGTGCAAGCAATGTCTTCAACCGAGATACTCAACACCCATCATATAATGGTATGGATGCTTCCTCTCTAAGCGGGTCAGATGTCTCAACATCCATGGGAATCAATGCATCGATCATTGCCTCCATCTCAGGCTCCAAGATTGTAGGTAGGTCGGGAAGGTTGTCTGTCTCCTCTGGCATTGACGGTATAGATGGGCCTTGCGAGTGGTGGATTGGCTCGTGTAATCCATCCATCGCATGTCCACGAACTCTTCTAATTGGCCGCAAAGGGTGCACTCCCCCTTGGGTTGAGACATCATCCCCCTGGATAGAAAATTTGCCAACAAGATCCAATCTTATTGTGTATGGTTTTCAATTAGCCTGCGAGTACAATGCATGATTAATATTAACTTTAAATTACCGTTTGCTGAAAATCCGCAATCGCTTGATCAATGATCTCAGATTGAAACTCGCCAAATCGTTGTACGTGTTCTATAGACAATCGGCGTTTTCGTCTAATTGCCAACTTGCATTGAGAGCAAGGACATGGGACACGCTGATTAAGATACGTCTCGCGGTCTTGAACAATAAGACCTTCTTCGTTTTCCATCTTATCTACATTACATCAAACGAGACTTAAATGGATAGCTTTATGGAGATGTACGTCAAGTTGCAAGTTGACCATAAATCTTTTATTGATGTTATATCTCGGCCTTGTATCATGCTTAAGGATTTGTTTGTCCCGGTAGATAATTATTCGTTATTGTAAAAAACTGCACTAGAGGGCTTTGAGTATAAGTAATCCATTTATGAGCATCATTGAGGATCTCTTAGTCTAATAATAAATCAGTCTCAACAAAAAGCATCTTAGAAATGTGGTTTTTTTGTCCTAGGATCGCATATTAAAATTAATGCCATCTATGAAATTTATCAACTATAGTAATAAAATTTATTTCAATCAATTCTACTCATAGTCATAAGACCTGAGAGAAAATATCCTATACTCAATTTAAGGGATTCTTCTTCTATAACAATACTTTTGGGATCATTTTGATGAAGTACCGTAGTGACCATTAGCTAGGGTATCATTTTCTTTTAGTCCTTCCATTGACTAGTTGGCATGATTTCTAATTTGTTATGCCTATAAAGTTAATACAAAAACAATGAATTATGCATATCACAATTAGATCCCCTACTTGGACATTATGAAGGACATGACCAATTTTAAGCCATCTTAAAGAGTCACCAATGTACGTAGCCCATGGCAAAGCACATTGTATACCATTATCGATAAGTCTATTATCGTGCATCTTAAATCTCCTAATTAGACTTTATAAATTGTATGACTAATTTTTAGCCCCCTTAAGGAGTCGATGTAATGGTACCCATAAAAAAGGTAAAGTGGATACCATTACCATAATCATGGATATGCTATCATTCCAATATATGTTCTCTTTCTCTTTCTCTCCCTCTCCCTCTCCCTCCCTCTCTTTCTCTTTCTCTCGTATTTCCTCTCCCTCTCACAATATATCTTAACACTCTCCAAAAGCAAAAGGGAGATGGAGAGAGAGAATGCACTCTCCCTCTCCCTCTCGCTCTCTTTTTCTTTCTCTCCCTCTCTCATTTCCTTCCCCTCCCTCTCCCTCTCTTTCTCTCCCTCTCTCTCCCTCTCCCTCTCCCTCTCCCTCTCCCTCTCCCTCTCTTTCTCTCTCATTTCCTCTCCTAAAACAGCAAAAAATAAAGTGATTTAAACATTAAATAAGCAAAAGGGAGAGGGAGAGAGAGAATGCACTCTCCCTTCCTCTCCCTCTCCCTCTCCCTCTCCCTCTCTTTCTCTTTCTCTCCCTCTCTCATGTCCTTCCCCTCCCTCTCCCTCTCCCTCTCTTTCTCTCTCTCTCTTTCTCTCTTTCTCTCTCATTTCCTCTCCTAAACAAGCAAAAAATAAAGTGATTTAAACATTAAACAAGCAAAAGGGAGAGGGAGAGAGAGAATTCACTCCCCCTCCCTCTCCCTCTCTTTCTCTTTCTCTTTCTCTTTCTCTTTCTCTCCCTCTCCCTCTCCCTCTCCCTCTCCCTCTCCCTCTCTTTCTCTCTTACTCTCTCATTTCCTCTCCTAAACAAGCAAAAAAGAAAGTGATTTAAATATTAAACAAGCAAAAGGGAGAGGGAGAGAGAGAATGCACTCTCCCTCCCTCTCCCTCTCCCTCTCTTTCTCTTTCTCTCCCTCTCTCTCCCTCTCCCTCTCTTTCTCTCTCATTTCCTCTCCTAAACAAGCAAAAGAGAAAGTGGTTTAAACCTTAAACAAGCAAAAGAAAGAGAGAGGGAGACTCACCGATGAGATATGGCGAGCGTGGGGCGGCTCCTCTTTGCGATGAAGCTCCTCCTCTCCTTCACGAACAACGGCGGCGGCGGCAAGTCTTCTTCCTCTCCTTCTCTCACGACGGTCGCTCTCTCCCTCGCTCTCGCTCTCAAAACTCACAAGCCGTAAACGCGAAATGAAAACCGCGCTCGGTTTCGGCTGCTTTTTTTCCCTGTGGAGCAAATGCGATGCAAATAGCGACGCCGCTATCTGCCGTCGCTAATCGGTGTCGCTACTAGCTCAAATCCTTGTAGTGAGTATTGTACCCTTTCAATTCTCATTCTGGTTGATGTTAGAGAGAGGCTTGCTTACGCAATGGCTTCCCTACTTCATATGGTTTTCTCCTCCTCCTCTTCTTTCCTTAGCTCATAAATCTTAACTCTTAGGAAAGAAACTATAGTTGCATCAATCGAATGTCAATGAAACTTATTGCAGAGGTAATTGATGATGTGAAGTTTTCTTTCACGATGAAATAATAACAATTAACAAGTTGTATCTTGTTTGCAAGTAGTGAAGCACAATACAACTTTTATATTATCTATATATTATTTGAAGGTTTGGCTTGGGGATCTTGAACCAATTAGAAGACTCCCAAACCTATGTGACACAGGAAGAAGAAGTTTGATATTCAAGAAATAAAGAAGGCTTTTTCTTAAAGATGGAAATGGGGTTATATATATATATATGAGAAATCATACATGCCATGCACATTCCGATTTTAATCTACCCCTATTCCCCACAGATATGGCATGTGGGTATGATCGTTGCGCTCCTCCGGTATGGTGCTATAGAAGGCCATCCAAGCATCAAGGTTGGAGTTCTAGACACGTCACCACCATTTCGGTTGGGGCTTCTATTCGTTGACAGTCTTTGGGATCTCCCAAACCTTGTCTTGCTAGTAGTCCACATGCTCTTCCCTTAATCTTAATATTTTATTTTAGATAAAATCCATATTCATTTAAAAATTATTTAAGAATAAATACATTTTAAAATTTATCATATAAAGTAATAATGAAAATATTTATATGATACATATTAATATTTTAAAAAAGATAATAAAATGAATATATATGCCTTTAATATAATCTCGATTATTCCATTAATGATGCATATTATGTAATATACACTATTATATTATTAATAAATTATATATTATATTATATATGTATTATATGAATATATTACTATATTAGTGTTATTATTTATTGATACATTTTATAATATTATTTTAATATTTAAATATGATTTATAATATAAAATATATCATTATAGGTATTATAAAATGATCACCACTACATTAGTGATTTGACTTACTATATTAATATAATGTATCATATAGGTATCATATCAATATTATGTTATTATTTTTGCATTATAAAGTATCACTTATCATATAAAAATATTTTCTATTTTATTAATATTATATAACATATTATATGTAACATATAATTATAAGTGTATTGTATAAACATACGATCATATACATATTATATTAATAAATATGTATGATATAATATCATATTATTACAATGTATAATATAATACATATGAGATAGTATATTGTATAAAATGTCTTGTACTATATTAATAAAAGGATTTATTAATTTTTAGTGTATAATAGGTATTATTATTTTATTAGGGTGTTATTATGTGTATTTTATATTATTTATACGTGTTTCCCATAGGCTCTTGTAGACTTGAGAGAGAGAGAGAGAGAGAGAGAGAGAGAGAGAGAGAGAGAGAGAGAGAGAGAGAGAGAGAGAGATTGGTGGGCTTGTCTTTGGTGACATTTCTTGTCATTTTTTGGGTTGTAATCATGGCTAGCGGCAGTGATAACAGCAAGCTTTTGCATATCAAGAAGCTTAAGGGTGCACATAACTTTGCCATATGGCAAAAGTAGTGCCACAATGTTTTGGTCTAGAAGAAACAGGTGGAGCCCATTAAGATGAAGGGGATACGACCGCCGACAAACATAGAGCTAGAGGATTGGGGCGATTTGATGAGCTTGCACGCTCTACGATTGAGCTTTCAGTTGTTGTAGACTCTTTGTAGTTCAACATAAAGAAGTTGGATTCTGCCCATACTATGTGGACAAGACGAGGATTTGTCTGCTGAAAAGAATGCTACTAGTAAAGTTTATTGGCTAGTTGATGGATCTCCACATGAAGGAGGGTACAACCACATTTGTACACCTCAATGAGTTCATCTTGATTCTTAGCCTATATGTTTCTTTGAAGTTTAATATTGATAATGAGTTCAAGGCTACTTTCTTGCTATGCACTTTGCTTGAAAGTTGGAATACATTTAGGACAACCATGGGTAACTTTAATGTGATGCTGTTGTACTTCGATGTGGAGAGTTCTTTGCTTATGGACAAGCTGAATCAATAAAACAATGCAGCCAACAAGTCTTTTAGTGCACTCCATAATAGAGGCAAGTCTCAGCAGAAAGGCAAATCGAAAAATAAAGGATGCAGCAAGTCTCGTGGCAAAGATGTAGAGTGCCATCATTGTGGCAAGAAAGGTCACTTTAAGCATGAGTGCTATAAGTGGAAGAAAGAGAAAGGCAAGGGTAAGAAGACTGATGATAGCAAGGATGAGAAGAAGGACCCTACAAAGAAGGGAAATGTCAAGATAGAGAAAGTCAATGTAGTCAGCCATGAGAGTGATAGCAGTGGTGATATCCTCTTTGCTGCTTCTTTAAGTGCACACTCTTTGGTAGAATATTCCAATGATGACATGCATACTTGGATCTTGGATTCAGGTGCTTCATTTCATGTTACACCCCACCATGAGTGGTTCACTGACTACAATGGTGGCAGACATGGTGTTGTCCACTTTTGGGGGACAACTATCCATGTGATATTGCAAGCATCGGTAGTGTACAACTAGAATTTCAGCATAGTTCCATGTTTAACCTCCATCATGTGAGGCATGTACCCCAACTCAAGAAGAGCTTGTTAAGCACAGGGCAGCTAGATGACTATGGCTATCACACTACTTTTGGGGATGGACAATGGAAAATATGTAAGTGATCTAGGGTCATTACTAGAGGCTTTAAGAGTGATACTTTGTATCCATTACATGTATCTAGTGTGTATGACCATGTAATTGCCATAACGGAGTAGCCAAGTGTTTCTTTATGGCATGGCTAGTTAGAACACATGAGTCAAATTGGAATGAAAGTGCTTTCTCATTTTGGGTTATTTGCCGTGTTTGAGGTATGTTGATTTTGACCATTGTGATCATGGTATATATGGTAAACATGCTTAGAAATCACATAAAAAGTCTCTATTATTGAATCTTATCCTTTAGAGTTGGTACATTCAGACGTATGTCAAATTTTGGGGTTGTCTCTAAGGGGAAAGAAGTACTTTATCACTTTTTTTGATGATACTACACACAAAGTATGGGTGTATCCTATCCACCGGACGAGGCTTTGGATAAATTCATGAATTTTTTGGCACTGGTTGAAAACATGATTGGTAAGACAAGTGTCTTTGCTCTGACAATGGTGGGGAATATGTATCTAAAGTCTTTTAGGAATTTTGTGATAGTAAAGGGATAAAGAGGGAGATCACTGCCCCTCATAATCCACCCCAAAATGGAGTCGCAAAGCATATGAATAAGGCCATTTAGGATAAGATGTGGCCACACTATGATGTGTCATGTTGCATTATTCCATGGTTTTTAGGCAGAGGGGATGTTATGACAATAGTTCACCTAATAAATCAATCATCGAACAGGTCTTTAGTGGGAGAGTCCCTCAAGAGTGTGGTTGGGCAAGCCATCTTTGTATGCTCATTTTAGAGTGTTTGGCTACGAGGCATATGTGCATATCTGCAAGGAAGAATGCAACAAACTTGAGCCAAAGTCTTGTAAATGCATTTTCCTAGGATATAGTGATGAGGGTGAAATGGGGTATAGATTATGGGATCCCTAGAAAAGGAAAGTAGTACGTAGCAATGATGCTATCTTTCGTGAAGACTACATGCATACACATCTTGAAAAGATAGAGGAGGTTAGAAGGGTTGTAATTAGGGAAGAAATACCTGTACGACAGTAGAGAATGCTCGTTAGACACAACAACAAATAACTATTGTAAATGACCGTGAAAATGTAGGGAATGATGCTGAGAATGGTTGACAAGGTGTTTCCCATGATGTGCTATAGTCTCAGTAGGAAAGCATGTAGTTAAGACAAGTGAAAATGAAAAGACAACATACTGAAATTTCAAGACAGCAAGCTGTAAATGTAGATGTACAGGCCCCACAGCCCCCCAAATGCTGAACCTTTGGTTTGTAGGTCGACTTGATCTTAATGATAGTCGGATAGGTTTGTCATTGTGGCTGATTATGTCATGTTGATTGACTGTGACGAACTGTCATGCTTCAAGGAAGCAACGGACAGGCATGACAATAAGAAGTGGTTTAAGGCTATGCTATTAGAGACAGAATCTCTTGAGAAGAATGGTGCTTGGGACTTGGTGCATTTTCCTAAATAGAAAAAGATTCTACCATGCAAGTGGGTTTATAATATGAGGCGACTTCTAGTTCCTCACCAAAGGCTTGTTGCAAAGCGGGGGTACAAGTAGGAACATGGGATTGAATTTGATAAAATCTTCTCTCTTGTAGTCAAAATGACTACTTTGAGGACCATCTTGGGCTTGGTTGCATCTGAGGGTATGGAACTCATGTAGATGGATGTAAAGTCTGCTTTCTTACATGGTGATCTACATGAGGACATCCATATGTAGCAACTTGAAGGTTTTGTGGCAAAGGGGAAAGAGAAGATGCTATATAAACTCAACAAGAGTTTATATGGACTGAAACATGCACCTCAAGAATGGCATCATAACAACAAGAGTTTATATGGACTAAAACATGTACCTCAAGAATGGCATCATAAATTTGATACATTCATATAGTCTCAAGTTTTTAATAGGAGTCAAGTGGATCACTACTTATAGACCAAGAAAGCAACATATGGCAATGCGATTATCTTGGTTTTGTATGTGGATGACATGCTGATTACAGGTAGGGATGTTCATACTTTGGACACCCTGAAGCAAAGTCTATATAGTAGTTTTAACATGAAGGATATCCGTGATGCTAATCATATTCTTGCTATGTGGATACTCAGGGGACAAATCGAAGGGGCTTCTCTATATGTCACAACAGGAGTATGTATCCAAGATTTTGCAGCATTTCAATATGGAGGCAGGGAAAGCAATTGGTGTTCCATTTCCCCCATATGTGAAACTCAGTGCAAAGGATAGCCCTACATCTAATGATGAAAAGGCTAAAGTGCCCAAGATTCCATATGCCTCAACTATTGGTAGCTTGATGTATGCTATAGTTGAAGCATTGGGAAGTAGTGAAGGGTATCATGAGATACCTCAAGGGTACAAAGGATTTGTGCATTTGCTTTGGAAAGTAGAAGGAATCTACTTTTGGCTTTACGAATGCAGACTTTTGTGGTAATTCAGACTACAGGAAGTCTACTTCAGGGTATGTATTCACCATCACAAGGTGATTAGTCTCTTGGATATCCAAGCTACAGAAGTGTGTTGCATTGTTTACTACAAGGTAGAGAACATTGCTGCCACTGAGGAATGAGAAGAGACTTTATGGCTTTTATGTATGGTGGGAGAGCTAGGCATTATAGAGGTCCATGTCCTCCATTGTGATAGTCAAAGTGCTATCATACTAGCACATAATCTTGTCTTTCATGCGAAGACAAAGCACATATAGGTGAAGTGTCACTTTATCAAGGAAGTACTTGACAGTAAGAGTATTGAGGTTGGCAAGGTACATATTGATGATAACCTTGCAGACCTTCTCAAGAAGGGTCTTCTAGGAAGTAGAGCGGTTTTCTCATTGCTGACAGATCATGGGAGTTGGATAGGTATAGGTTTTTAGATTTGTACATACTTAGAATTAGCTAATTCTTTCCTCTACCTTTAGGCATGTTGCCTTTAGGGGGGAGGTTTTTGGGAATAAAGGGCCATCGTGCTTGCACCCACATTGGGTGTGAATGTATCCTTTAGGGTTGCACCATCTTCATACATATGCTATCTAAAAACCTAAAGTGGTACTATTGTTGTACCCACATATTGTGTCTACTTCTCTCTCACTCTATCTGTATCTCCATTGACATTGACATGGCTTCAAGCTTCATCCATGGATCCATGCAAAGAGCGAGAGAGAGAGAGAGAGAGAGAGAGAGAGAGAGAGAGAGAGAGAGAGAGAGAGAGAGAGAGAGAGAGAGAGAGAGAGAGAGAGAGAGAGGGTTTAAAAAAAAATATGAGCTAACTTTAAGGATATCAATCACATCAGGTTAAGATAAGGGAACTTAGATTTGATAAACTTCATGAAGTTGATGTTCTATCTTTTATATCACATGAGCAACTTGCATAAGAATAGTCCATCAATGATTCTCCTAATGCTCAAGAGCTTCACAACTCATGAGATTCTTTTCTTATCACTGTAAGTATCATATTGGGGTGGCTCTACTTATCATTTCTCTATGTGTCTTACTTCATTCTAAAAGGATTTGGGTAAGGCATAATCTATCTCACTTGATACGTCTCTTTTGATAAGGCATTTGACATCGTGACATACAAAGGTTTCGGTCATGGTTATGCCATCCATAGGGCTATGCCACCCAGAGGTGTTAGCCATTGACACATTATCTTTACCCTTAGCATGATCTATTACCTTCATCTTTACTATTTCTTATATGAAGTAGACTTTAAATGTCTCATGAAGTTGTATGTCTCATGAAGTGTAGTTATATAGGTAGTTTCAGGAGTGGCATGAAGAGGTATTATGTGTGTCTCATTTTTTTCTCATTCCTGCTGCTTACAACTTGTTGTATGATGGATATTCCTGATATTACATGAGATCTGACATTTGGTGCCATGATTCTCTTTGTATTTCTTCTTTACTTCTAGCATATTATTTGATTTATGTCTTTGATTTAAGCAAAACACACAACTTTAATGATGAATGAAACACCCCACCTAAAATCCTATTAAATGGTCGATAAATCTTAAAACAAACCCCAAAAAATTTTCCAATTCCCCTTCCCTAACAATGTGCACCCACGTTGCACAAGTCTCCCATCTTTTTCTTTAGTGCATCATTGTATTCGTCTTTTGGTCTGTATTTGACAAGAGGTAGACTGTTCCCTAGTCGCCTTGCTATTACCACTTGTGGATTTATTTTCTCTTTTGTGCAGATTCTTTGGACACAGAGTACATTTCAGACCTTGCGGGTGTCCACCCACCGCCAGGTTCCTTCCCTTTTTCCCTCTCCCGTGTGCACCATAACACATCATTAATTGTAATTTAAAATCTATCGACCGTTGCACCCACCAAATGAACACACTGCACATCATAAATTGTAATTAAAATGAACCCAATTGTTAATTATAAAAGAAACCTCATAGTTGCACAAGCACTGTTGCACCATAACCCACCTAATTTCTTAAATCCATTCACAACGTGCACACATATTGCAGACACATTCAAATTGTAATTAAAAATGAACCCCCTAAAGTCACGCATGCATGCGCTTTGCACCAAATATCATATAATTATAAAAATGAATTGCATATTTAGAGACCCCTAGTCCAGCCAGTTAGTTATTTTGTCAAAGTGGGGTTGGGTTATGAAATCGATCCACCATGCATTAAGGGTTTAATTAAAAATGAATTGCAAACTAATTTATCATTGATTAAAATGAATGTGATAGTGATCACCTGCTCACTTCACCGCACTTTAGGTATACGCTCAATGATTACAGGGATTGGGATTCTTTAGTCCAGAGATTGGTCGTATTTTTCCATGATGGTTTGAGTAGGTTATTCTGTTTTCAGTCTGGCTATGGTATGCTGGAACTTATATATTTCTTTTTACATGCTTGATTACGTGGATTAGGGTGCTTGATTGTCATGCAGATCACGAATCTTTCGGTCGCACGTGTACATAGGTTATGTCCTTTTGTGGCCCTGAAGTTTTCGCCAATGGATAACAAGCTTTGCTACTCCTTCCTGGCATCATATAAGAACCATTCTGGCTTGGTTTATAACCGATGCTTCTGCTTATCCATAGCCAACATAACTGATGCGTTGTGTTTGCCCCTTTCAACTTCTTTTTTCCCTAGTGGAAACCAATTATTGACAGCTGAAGAGATCCTTTCCCTTCTTCAGAATGAGATGTCTACAATGTTGGTGTCTAGCAAGGTTATTACAAGTTCAAGGATTTGTGTCGCTCCTATTGCCTCCCCGGTATGGAAGCAACTTTACCAATTTCTGCAAGACAGCCAGTTTCTGCAAGACAGGGCAAGCCTACATCTAAATGTCTCTCCAAGGAGATTTTTACTACTTCTGTTTGGATCTTGGAAGGGGCCAAGTTTAATTGGGTGGCATTCATGTTGGCCAAGATGGATCAACATTTCCAAAGAGCCAGAAAAGGTCAAGGAAATAATGTGTCTTATGGTGCTTTCCTTTAAAAGATTATCACTCTTGCCCCTCCTCCTAGTGGTGTGCCAATGGTCGATCATCCTGCTCCTCTTCCGAAGCAACCACCGCCTTGTGTTCCATCCCCTCCCCCATTATAGGAAAACTTAGATTTAGAGGATGAGTCCCCCTCCAATATTTTTTTGAATTAAGCGCCAATGTACTAAAGGGTCACCTAGTCCCTCTACAGTATCAGCTACAAATCCTCTAGTCAAGGATACTCCTCCTCCTATTTCTAGCAGTTCCCTTCCTACATTCCTCTCATGTCCTAACCTACTTGTAGCTTAGAGGGATTGACAACTAGATCAATAGATTCCTGCTTCCTTACAAACATTGATAGCTAGACCATTGCTCTTTCAAATAGTTTCTGGTGTCCATTTTATGTTGGAGACCTTCCTTACATCCTGTCTTCATTCTATTTACACATGAGTGTATACTTCCTTGCAAGACAAGGTGGATTCATTGACCATCAAATTGAGTAAAGCCTTGGAGGGTTTGGCATCAGAAAAAGCTACCCTAAGTGACATTGATAAGCAGATGAATGAGGCGACTATTTTGATGGATAACTAGAAAGCCAAAATTCAGGAGCTGGAAGCTAAAGTAGCTACATTAGAAGCTAAGAATCTATCCTTAATGACTGAAAAGAATGCAGCTATTGAGGACATGTTAGAGTCAACTCGTAAATTGGGAACTTGTGAAGGTTTAAAAGAAGCTTACTGATGAGGAGCTTAATCAAAAAGTTGCCACTCTTTCTATTCCTCCTCCAGTCCCTATAGTTTCTTCAGTCGTATCTTCTAGAGAGGAGCTTAATCAATTGTAGCATAAAGCTAAGCTGTATGATGGATTTGCTGCTAAAGTAGAATGCCTCCAAAAGCGCATGAATTGTGTGCAGGAAGATTTTATTCGCTATACTGACTTGGTGTCACCACCTCCTTCCTTTTGGGTTAAATATCATCAATATATATTTTCTCTGTACATATCCTTAAGTAATGTGGATTTGGAACCTCCAGAGGATGGATGATCAAATCTTTGGCCTGCAGATTTGTTGAGAGCTATTTTTGAAAGATTCGTGGATGAGCTGGTTTCCCATGAAGTTTAGTTATTATCTTTTATGTATCTTACAGGCCATTTTGCAGATCCCTGATGAGGAAGATCTAAATGTTTATGTGGGGGATGTGATCTTGCAAGTTGTTATGTATGTGCACTCAGTGGAGCTTTTGCTAGCAAAGAGTTTGAAGACTTATCATGAGTAGACATCTTGGTGTAAAGGACATGCCTGGCATCCACCTTTGGAGGTTGCTACTTTCTCTCAAGAGTGTATTCCATAAATCTGATATCCAACCTTTACAATCTTAGTTATTGAGCTATATTGCTGATCATTTGTTATTTACTGATTCTTTTTTCCAGAATCTTAATTTTCATTGTTCTTTGTATCCATTGGATCTTGCAGATCTTTTGTCTTAATTTTCTTTGTTCTTTCTATCCATTGGATCCTGCAGATCTTTTGTCTTATTCCCTCATATCTTATCATTTTCCTTTATATGTTTCTCTTCTTTCATCTAAACATGATATCATTTCTCTTTTATCTTTTACCCCTTCTAGGTCACCTCACATTCCTATGTTTACCATTTTTTCTTTTATTGCTCATCCCATGATATCTCCTACCTCTTCTAAACCTCTTCCTACCATTCCTATTCCTTCTGTTTTTTCGGCAGATTCTCTTTTAAACCTTTTTGATGCATTCTCCATCTTTTCCACCTTCCTTATCACTTCATTTACCCTCATTCTATGACTTATCTTATCCTCTGTTACAATCTTCTCCTCTTATTCCATTACCCTCTCCATCTGATTACATTAACATTCCTCCCCCGACAGTGTTGGATACACCTGGCTATGATCATGACATTCTTCGTCTACAACAATGGATGTTGCATGATTCTATGATAGGACCTTGGTCTTTTATTCTAAGGTCTTGAGATACGTCTGTGGCATGTTCGAATTCTTATCTTCATTTTGCCAAAGTACATGTTACTTTTGAGGATACCACTGTTCATCTTGCAGCTCATTTTTATGGGTATCTTGCTTTTTTGCATCATCAATCTCATCTGAATACTCAAAAGAGTATCCCCCAACTAATCATAGATCCAAATGTGGATGTAGCTACTACTCAAATGAATGTACTGTATTACTTTACACAGGCCTTCCCCACCAGGTTTATCATCTTACTGGAAAGGATGTGTTGTCTCTAGTTCCTCCAAAGTGTACCTCAGTACTTTGTAGATGAGAACAAAGCCTTGAATGTCTTAAATTGAGTATGCAATTTAAGAAGAAACATCTTCACTCTGCTCAGTAGAAGAGGGTTTTCATGATTCTATCATCTTTTTTCTTGATGAAAATCTTTTCATTTGCTCTCCGTTTTTGGGAGCGTGTGCATTCAGACTACCTATTTTTGTGTCAAGTGTCAGTGTATGTGTATGTATTATTTTTCTCTTAAGTGGAGTTAAATATGAACATGGACTTGATTGAGATGCTGATGGATGGTGATCCATGATTCTATCTAATTGAAGGATGGAAGCAACCTTTTATATCCTCTACAAATTTGTTATAATTTTCTATTGATTATAAGATCTATTCATGGATAAAAGTGTTTTCCTTTCGTTATATGCTTTCTAAGATACATGTGATAAGTTGGGGTCATGGTTGGGTGGTTTATTGACAATACTGAAGAAGATCGAGTTGAGCTCTTTAATGAACTTGTATTCCCTTTTTCTTAGGTCACGAGGACGCTCCCTTATTAAGTGTGAGGATATGTTGAATGCTGAATTGACTAGATTTTTTGGTTGATTTTTGTTCTTTTTGAGGCCTGAATGGTTAATTTTTTATGGATTTTGAGTGATGACTAGTTGTTTTGGAAGTGTTTCAAAGTGTTTTGGATGATATTGATTATGTTTTGGAAGCTCATGATGGTTCTCAGTAGAAATGAGGTTCTGTGATGTTCTGATATGTTCTATTGAGGTTCTGATTTATTCTGTTTTGTTCTATTTTTCTTCTATATGAGGCATGGATTGATGATTGATGGAAGTTGAGAATGTTTGCAAGCTCATTGAGTGGTTTTTTTTATGGTTTGGAATGGTTTTGATATGAGTTATGTGGTTATGATGCTTTCTATTGACCTTCTGTGAAATCTTCTGTTGAACTCTTGTAGAGCCTTTGTTCCTGCTTTGTTCTTGTTCTATTCTATTCTGTAGATCTTCTGTAAGTGTTCTGTGGAATGCATGTGTGATTTTGGGAAAGTTTTCTAGCCTTGGAAATATGTGAATATAAGTTCAAAAGAGCTCAAGAAAGTGAAAGAAGCAGCTGTTGGAGATTCAAGAGAAGACTGGAGTGAAATGATAGTAATGAGCTGTGAAGAGTCACTGTAGTGGCTCTAGTGGCCTTTCATATCAGACACACCTTTTGGAAGGGGCATCCACAACCAAAGAAGGATAATTATGAGTGATTATTGAGTATTGTAGTAAGGAGATGATGCACTATTGATTGAGAGAGAAAGAGAGAGTCAAAGATAGCCAATTCTATGCCAAACAATGTATCTATCTATGAGAGACTGTGAGAGGAAACTAAGAAGACAACGAAAATGAATACTATGTGATATTTTTCCATGCAAATTGGTGTTTCTTTTTTGTTATCTTTATTGGTTAATGAATTATATGAAGAAAATGAAGCGCAATATCAAATTTTCCATACAAATTGGTATTTATTTTGTGTTTTCTTTATTGGTTAATGAATTCTATGAAGAATATGAAGAGCAATATCAATTTTGTTGAAGATAAAACCGTGGGAGAATTGTTTCTATGATGCTGCATGAAGATTTCTTGCTAGTGGTGTTCTTTTCCTTGTTGTGGTTCTCTAAATAATGAAACAAATGCTTGTTGATGTTACAAGATAGATTTTATTACAGTAGAAACCCCTTTTCCTTGGTGTCTCTCTTGGGGCTCCACATTTGTAATGCACAATGAGAGCCATTGCAAGACTCTACAAGCATGTTCAAGCCAAGTGCAGGGGATTCTGTGGGTCGTTGGTGGGCTTGCAAGTTGATAAAGGATAAGAATGTAGAGTTGAGTGTTGACGAAGAGCTAATGATACTGTCACTGGAGTCTTCAATACCTGCAATTGAAAACCTCTCATATGTGGTCTCTCCCTAGGGGTAGTGCTAATCTTATTATCGTGGACAAGACGTAGACTTTGGATTAGTCTAGGAGACAAGTTGAAATCTAGGCAAGCCGAAAGTAATGTCCTGCACTTGAGGACCCAAACTGTATATAGATTGTGGTGCAGATATTATGTGACTGCACGTGCATACTTAGATATTACATAGTTAGAAGACTGCTGGTCTGGTTCCTCATATCAATGTGTGGATGAAGCAAGGGTTCAATGGGGTGGAAAAAATTGTGGATATTGAGGAGAAGTACACTTGAAGGCTTCTTGAGATATCATTTGTGATTTTGTCAACATGATGTAGCATAATTGAGCTCATTGATGCCTTAGCTTTTGGTAGCTGGTGGCTACTTGTATTGTCCAAAGAGTACAGAGTACTTTTCATGGTCTTTCGTGCCTTGCTTACCACTATTGATTGCAATGGTACTGAGAAGGGGTGCGAAAAAGAATTGTGCGAATGGTTTAGGGTGACAGGTCTAACCATAGGCGACACAAGCTCCTTAGGTATGTCCTGCCCTTGATGTGACTTGAACAATTGTGGGGGATGTATGAAGCGCCAACGGACTAGGGATGGAGCCAACCGACCAAGTCATTGGACATACCTAATTTGAGGGTCCCTAGGTGCTGTGCTGTGATCGTGAGTGCTTTTTTTCTTTATTTATTTCTTTCTTTTTGGTTCTTTTCTTTTCATTTTGTTTTCTCTTTTGTTGATTTCTCTCTTTTTCTCTTTTCTCTTTTCTTTTCCTTTCTTTTTTTTGATAAAATGAATACAACCAATGCAACACATTGAGGTTATCAGCCTTTCATTTGGACTAAGAAATGTCGAGATCCAAAGGCTATGAAAAATGGATATTACAAGGATTATTGTGTTACTAGCCTCGATGCCAGAGAAACAATTGTTGAGATGAAGAGATACATTGAGATTTTACAAACCTCTTTGTAACTTATGAGACATCGAAACAATCAAGATAGCACCTGTAGTGAGCCGAATGTAGAGTCTGGCTAAGAAAGGGAGGGTAGCCAATGACAATGCTTTGGGCCATGCTCAAATGCAATGTGTGATTTTTGTAGGGGTGATTTTCTCTTTCAGTGGGGCTTTCATTACGGCTCTTTGTTTCTTGGTATTTCTGTTGCTTTCTCCATAATGGTTCTTGTGGAATTGGTGGTCTTGTGGTCACTTGGACATTGAACGCCTTCATGCATAGACATATGTCATCCTGCATTCACTTGGCAACTCATGAGAGTACATGAAAGTCATATGCTTCGACCATAATGGACATGTGCAGTTTAAAAAGACATCGCTTATCTGAATCCCACAATGTTGACTTCGATGCATATTACCTATGCTTGATTATCATTGCTTGTGTGTGTGTGCTAGCTTTGCTTCTTTTGGTATTATTTATACACAGTCACAAAACATATTGTTTATTTATATACATGTTTATAAATCCATGTCACTTCATGAGGATTAAAACCAATTGTAGAACTCAGGAATGTACTAGAGTGTGGCACATGCATCTAGCACTCATGGCAACCTACTCAATAACAACAAATATTTTGCAACATTGAGTAGCATGGTACCTTGTCCGAGTCTATTGGCAACATGTAGCTCCTCCTTAGTGAGAATTTTATCAATCAGAGAGTTCTCTTGGCTAGCTCTGGCTAAGTCCTACCCTGAATAGCAGTTAGTACTCTAAAAGAAGTTGGCGCCACATAGGTTGGGTCTCTTTGAGACTGCCATTTGGCCAATCGCTTCTCTGAGACAGTCATTATGTGGGCTCCAAGTTCGGCCATTATAGCGTGGATTTCAAACCAATGTTTTTCAAATTGACCTCAACCCTCTGATTGTCGCTTTAGTTGCTCTATCTCAAAGAGGTTTAGTGGGCAAAGCGCTTCATTGAATGTCATAGTTAAGCAGCATAGTTTGTCAACATCCTTGTCAGAGATGAGTTGCATGCGTTCATGTAGGAGCTTGTCATAGTGCTTGTTAAGATATTCTTGCTCTTCCCATGATAGAGGATATGGCAAGTATTCCTTAAGCTACTCCCTATGGAATGTACCCATGTCTGCAAGGATATATACACATGTAAATAATTTGAGTCTAGCATCCAACTCAGTCAAGCACTCTATGACACTTCTATGCTCTATGAAGGCTTGCTCAGTGCTATCTCATGCAAGGTTCTGGGAGTTTCCCTAGGCTTTAGCATAGTTGGGGACTCAGGCCTAGATGAGCAAGATTGGTCAATGCTAGGATTGCTTATGTCCTCAGGGTTTTCATGTTTCTCCTGAAGCTTTGCTATTATTATATCATGGTTCTCCTCAGATGTGGCTGGTATCAAATTGTTGTGACACTGTTATATCCACTCTTGATTGGTCAATGTAAGTTTTATTGTCAGTGGATTGAGTGTTGCAAGCATCTGTTGATGGTATTGGTTGCTTTGACCAATCAAAACACACAGATGTGTCTGAGGTTTAACCATTATTAGGAGAGATGGCAATGGGTACTCGATGCTTTATTCGTCAACTCTTTAGCACTCTTGGTCTCAATCTTCTTGGCGTCTATAGCCACTTGCAACTGCTATTGTTTTCATTGTTTTCTCCTCTTTTTCTTGGTCCATTGAGGTGTACGGTCAACCGCCATTGATGTGCTTGGTGGATCCTCAGCATTCTCCGTTTTTTGTGTGTCCTCACATGGGACATAGCCACAGCTTGCTGGACAGCCTTGCTAGGTTGTGAGGGTACAACTACCTCTCTTTTTGGAGAGTCTAGCTCTTTAGCTAATTCCCCTCCATTTAGCCCCTCACCCGATTGCATCGGCATTTGCTCCTAGTCCATAGTTTGCTCTAGATTCTTGTCCTTACCCATTGGAACATGCCTCCATTGCTTCTTATAAGAGTGGGCGTTTTGTTTAGAGTTGTTTTTCTCTTGCTCTGGAGGTTCAGGTGACTCTAGTGTAGAACTAAGAGATGGTTTAGGGTTCCTGTCATGTAGGCTTGGATAAAACGAGCTGAAGAAGTCAAGGTTGTATTGATGGGAAGCATAGAGATCTAAGATTGTAGGGTCTTGAGTGAGGCAGACTCAACATATGCGCTAACATCAAGTACCATGCTCCCTACTCCTAGCTGCTAACCACATGTAGATCTTCTTCTAGAAGCGATTTATCGTACAATGGATGTTTTTGGATAGTGGCAGAAAGCTAGACCTCATGGACCATTTCCAACACTTTTAATGAGGTCGAGGCAATGTACATGGGGTCATGTATTGATGTCCAAAGGGCTTTCCTTTGCTCAGCGAGTGTCATTATTTGGTGGCCAATTTTGGCTACCAAACTTTGGTTGGAGTACCATTTCTGCACAAATTTGCCTTGTCCTTTCCCTATTTGTTTGATTGCTTCGAGCTTTTCCTTGTTTGTTACACATTGATCAGATAGAGTGAGGATATCAAGCGCAATTCTCAAGCTGTGGCTTTTGGGATGTCCTTAATGACTTCTTCATGACAACTACATAGTAGAAGCAAACATGTTGTTGCTCATCCCAAGTTAGGGGCTTGGCTATGAGCTTTGTGTGCTCTGGTGTTGCCCTTCCGATATTCACATGGATGTACACATGTATGATGGCTGTCAACTTGTGATCAAGCTTCATCATGCACTTCATCTCTCGTTCATTAGTCAAATGCACCATCTCCTTGGCCAAATCTTTGAGAGATTTCTCCTCAAGTCTAGGATTTAGTGCTTCAAAAGTGTTGGAGGCACCAGGATGTTGGTTGCAACATCTCTTTTGTAGGTGAATTGCTAATGACATGTACTGTAAGAGGCATCGTCACGGCCAAAGGCTGTGATTGCTATGATTTCTGATTGGAAGTAGTAGCGACTAGTTTAGTGGACTGGTCACTATCGGTAGACTGTGGCATCAAGTCCTTAAGTAGATCACAAGTGGCAGTGTCTTTTGTTTCCCTTTGCGCATTCACTTGTGCAGATCGAGCATCACTTGAGCTAGTCACGATGGATTGCACAGGCATATCCTTAGGCTGAGACTAAGGGTGGTGTCATGTCCCACCTCTTGGATATTTGAAAGCTTAGATGGAAATAGAGATTGGGATTGAGCAGCTACACTTGACGACTGCTATTGTGCTTCTTGTATCCATTTAGGAAAAGAGGGTGTAGGGGATTTGGGACTCCTAGGTGGACTTGGCACTAGCTGGAAGATTTTCTTGTGGTTTTTAGATGATTTTGCCATTTGCTTTGTTGAGCAATCAACCTTACCATGAGCAATGTTGTGCCTATGATGCTCGTTATCCTCTTAGGATATCAAAGGCTCCTTGGGCACTCTCAACGATTACATCGAATATCTACTTGTTAAGGACATTATAGACTGAGGATCTACCTTTTGAATAGTCCTATTTGGTTTCTTGATTTCAATCGTGTGGGGCTCAGTCATTCCAACGTTGTTGACTTGAGACTTCAATTTTCGTTTAGATTTCCTCCTACACTTCTTCGCTTTTGATATGGTTTGGCCTTCAGCTGACAAAGGTGGTTTAGCAAGGGGTTTTGGTACCCAAATCCATTAGTTACCAGCGTAATACCCTTGAGCACGTAGCAACACTTGTTGAGATGGCAAGCTCAACACATGCGGACATTGATGATGGACCCTCTGACTAGATGAGTCCGCACATCTACACTTAGCACGTTGGTAGTCATTATGATACTCACATGGCCACTGACTTATCACTTATTATATTTAGTTTGTTACACCTACCTACAGCTGGCAAAGATATAGCTCCAGTCAATTAGTGTAATCGGTTATGCACTGTTTGACTTAAAAGGCCACTTTCCTTTATGTTGTATCTTATCTATACTTTGTGTACATCTTGTATAGTGTGTGGAAGCAGAAGAAAAATCTGTAAGAAAACGTTTTGGCCTCCATCTCTCTTCTTGTGGTCTTGAGTGAGCTTCCTCTTGTGTATACAGTGTGTGTTTGGTGCAGCAGCTTAAGCAAGTTCCCCACCACGTGATTCTTGACAACACTTTAGATATCCATCGTGGTGTTGTGCTGCCTCTCTGTTGATACCTTTGTCTATAAGGCTTGGGCTTCTTTTGCGGTCTTCTACGATATTTGTAAGTCCAAAGCCTATCCTTGGCATTGTCTTCTGACCTTCTTGTTTCAAGCATGGCCTTGCTCACTGGTTCTCTCTGTTCAACCTATGCTTGTATCAGGAGACGGCGTTGCATGTTGGGGGTAAAGGCGCCTCCGTTGTGCCGCCCCGTGTATTACTACACTGACAGTACCCGCCACTGCACACTGCAGGTGGCGGGCGCCCGTCACGTCACTTTATTCTTTATTCTTTTAGTGACAGTTTGAATAAAGGAAGGCCCGGTCACACATTGTGACTGTTGGAGTTCCCATTTCTTGTCTCTCTCTTTCTTGCTCTTGCTCTCCCGCCATAGCTCGCGTGCAAGCTTCGATCCTTCTCACCTTTCAACTGGTATCAGAGCTTGGCATTCTCTTGCTCGAGCTCGACTCGGTGCTTCCCGACCTTCGCATCGACTCGCTTCACGCATTGGGTCTCCATCCCGGCAGCCATAGCCGACCTCTTGAGCTCCCGACTCTCCCCGGCTTCCCGAGCTCCATCCTGGCCTTCTTGAGCTTCATCAGGGCCTTGCCCTTGAGGTATTGCTTTAGCATTTGCAGGCATTTGAGTGTATTCTCAGATTGAAATAGGGCAGGAACAAAGGGCAGCCACTCTTCTTGAGCTCCATAGCTCATATCTTCCCTCCCCTTTGCATTGGGCCTTCATGGCTTGGTATGTGCCTACCTTGGGCCATCATTGAGCCCCCCATTACCCCCTTTTCAGCCCATGTGGAGCAACAGCAAGTTCAGCACCAACAGGGCAGATTGCATCATTTTTTCCAGGCTGTGAGCACTCATCTACTTCAGCTCCACACTTGGCCATTGCTTCTTGCTCTCTACCTTGATCAAGAGGGCTATAGACTTCATGTTTGATGTCATTCAAGCTTTGGGTATTGGTCTTGATCTTTCGGGGCTGATTTCTTCAGATTTGGGACTGTCATAAACTGTCATAATAGGCTGAAAACAGGGCAGCACCATTGGCATTAGCATTTGTTGCTTATACTCCATTCCGGTTGTGCTATTTGATGCCCGCATGCGGTCTACATGATGCCTAGTGCCTTAGGAATGTATGCACATGATTATGCCATGATTTTGGCTTGAAATATTGGCTGATTTGGGACTGTTATTTACTGTTATACAGTGCTGGAAACAGGGCAGCCACACTTGGCATTGGCATTTAATGCTTATACTCTACTCCGGTTACCTTGTTTGATGCCCGTATGCGGTCTACTTCCTACCCGGATGTATTGGGGATGTATGCATTTGGTTTGACCATGATTTTGGCTTGAATTTGGGGCTGAAATCTACTGTTTAGAACAGTAAATACATGCTGGAATAACAGTGGGCTGAAGGTACTTTACATGCTTTGGCACTTACCTACCGATACCGGATGTATGCTTTGAGCTTTGGCATGATATCTCTGACATTTGGGGACGACTTGGAGCATATGTATGAGATTATGGGATGCTTTTGAGCTTCGCATTAGCTCCGTCTTCACTGGCATTTGGACCGACTTGGCATGCTCGTGGACCGCCTATGCCTCATGTCTCTGCTTGACAGTTAGGCTTTTGCATTACATGCTTTGGTTCGTGACATATGCTATTTGGTTCGTGTATGCCATACCGACATTTGGAGCTTGGATTTGGATGTATTTGAGCATTCCCGGCTTACTTGATCACTGATCTTGGTTGCTATTTGGATGTCATTGAGTTGACCGAGAGCTTATTTGGGCTTATGTATTGCTTCATGGTTAATACGACCGGTGCTTCATGTATGTCATGCTCTCTCGGATGCGCTTGATGCATTGACAGGGTCACTTATCACTGGTGCTTTCTCTTGGGTTTTTTGAGCTTCTGAGCTCGCTTTGTACGCCTTTTGTGCCAGTGGGAGCATTTTACATGCTTTCTTGACCTTTGACAGTTGCATGCTATTGGAGCACTTACATGTATTTGAAGCAGTTTATGTCTTGAGCAGCTACATACACATTGAGACTTTGGGATCATACTCCGATCTTTATGGATATACATTGATGTACTCTTGGTTCACAGGATGCTTATGAGCTGAGTCTCATATTTGGATCTTTCTCTTTGAGCAGATACCTATTTGTGTCAGGTTTTGGCAGTTACAGGAACACTTTGCCTAGAGTGTCTGGGGGTGTGCCTTTCACTGGCAGATGTTATTTTGACATGCTTGGTGTTGAGCTCATGTTCTTTTCACTGTCATTGGCCTTGCTTATGTCCGTTTCATGCCGGCTTTGGACCTAGCATTGTTTGCTTGACATTGGATCCTATTTTGGGACAGTTTGCTCTCTAGACTGCATACCTGCAATTTATTACAGCAAGCAGTTATTGGTGGACTGAGGTGTACTTTTCATGCTGAAATATCCTGATTTGGTGTACCGCACCTAGTACTAAGTGGGCAGCAACTTTTGGCACACTTTGCTCACCCTTTGGACCCCGTTTTGGTCATTTTTGGGCAGTTTCTGTAGTAAAACAGCAAGCAGTTTTGGACTGTTTGGGCATTTCCAGCCTGCATAATGGTGTCATCTTCGCATGATAGTGCCATCTTTAACATTACAAAGTTGGATGGTACCAACTACTCTTACTGGAAGAGTCAAATATGGCAGGTTTTGGTGCAGAAATCTCAGATTAAGCCACTTCGGTTGAGTGGGGAGCAGCCTGAAACTATGGACATTGACGACTGGCTTGAACTTGATGAGCTATGCAAGTCCACGATTGTATTGTCTCTCACTGAACAGGTACATTATAATGTATTTGAGGAAGCACAGAGTGCATGGGATCTATGGAATAAGATCAAGAATCTTTATGATAAGAAAAGTCCGGCGAGTCAGATGTACTGGTTGAAGCAGCTTATGGATCTGCGCATGAAGGATAATGCGACTATGTCTGCTCACTTGAGCCAGTTCCATGCTATACTGAAGAACCTGACTTCGCAGGATATCACCTTTGGAGAGGAAGTAACTCCTCTTTTCTTGCTTGGAACTCTGAATGAGTCATGGGATGTATTCCGCACTGCTCTTTGTGCCTCTAGTGCTACTCTAAAATTGGCAGATGTTGAGAGTGCTCTTCTTCAGGAAGAGGTGAATCGCAAAAACTTGGATGCCTCTCGTGGTAGTCATGCTTTGACAGTTAGAGGCAGGAATGATAGGTATGACCGTGGTAATGGCCGAGGCCGTGACTCGCAGAAGGGTCGGTCTAAATCTCGTGGTGGCAAGTTGCGTAGTAAGTCGCGTGGACACAATGCAAATGTCACTTGTCATCATTGTGGGAAAAAGGGCCATATTAGACCACAGTGTCATGAGTTGCGCAATGAGAAGCGCAAGGATAAGGGGAAAGATAAAGTGCAGGAGAAGTCCTCTGATCGCAGCATAGTACCTGCGAAGTCCAATGTCAAGATTGAGGAAATTAATGTCACGCAGACTGAAGAGTCCGATGGTGGTGATGAGTTTATACTTGCAGCTAGTTCTTCTGATGCTTCACACTTGACTGAGACACCTAGTATGTATGCACAGTGCTGGTTATTGGATTCAGGTGCGTCCTTCCATGTGACGCCTTACCGTGAGTGGTTTCACTCTTACCGTACTGTATCTGGATCAGTCAAACTTGGAGATGACAGGTCTCTTGATATTGTGGGCTGTGGAGATATTCTGCAGTTTTCCACTGGCAGTTCCTTTTTGCTCAGGGATGTACGTCATGTACCTGCGCTTACGCGTAGTCTTATGTCTGCAGGACAGTTGGATGATGCAGGATTTCATGTCTGTTTTGGGGATTCTACCTGGAAGATTACCAAAGGCAGACTTGTGCTTGCTAGAGGCGCCAAGGCTGGCAGCCTCTATCCTCTTGTTGTATCTGGGTCTTCTGTAGACCATGTTTTGGCAGTGGGCTCTATCCCACATGTATCACTTTGGCATGCCCGTTTGGGGCATATGTCTTTGAAAGGAATGAAAATGTTATCTGGTTTGCAGTATCTTCCGCCTTTGGATTATGCATGTTTTGACTCGTGTGATCATTGTCTTTATGGTAAGCAGAATAGGTCTACGCATAAGAAATCGGGTAGGCCACGCATGAGTGAGCCCTTGGCATTGGTGCATTCCGATGTTTGTGGGCCTATGCCTTGCATGTCTATGGGTGGCGCGAAGTACTTCGTTACCTTCATTGATGATTTTTCTAGGAAAGTGTGGGCTTATCCCATAAAGCAGAAGTCCGATGTCTTAGCAGTTTTTCAGAGATGGCTTGCTCTTGTTGAGAACCAGACTGGGTATAGGCTGAAATGCCTTAGGACAGATAATGGGGGAGAATATGTCTCGCATGCTTTTGAGCAGTTTTGTGATGACAGGGGTATTAAGCGTCAGTTGACCGCCCCTTACACCCCACCCCAGAATGGTTTGGCTGAGCGCATGAACAGGACTATTCAGGAGCGTGTGCGCTCTATGCTTAGCCATGTAGGCCTACCCCCGAGTTTTTGGGCTGAGGCAGTTAGTACGTCAGTGCATGTCATAAACCGATCGCCTTCTAGTGGATTGGATTTCCAGGTTGCAGAGGAAGTTTGGGCTGGTAAGCCACCCTCTTATGCGCATCTCCGTGTCTTTGGATGTGAGGCATTCTGCCATGTGCCCAAGGACAAGAGGAGTAAATTGGATCCAAAGAGCATTAAATGCATATTCCTTGGCTATGGTGAGTCATGAGAGATGGGCTATCGCCTATGGGATCCGCAGGCGCGGAAAATAGTACGCAGCCATGATGTCGTCTTCCATGAAGACAAGATGCACAGGCAGCCTGAGAAGGTGGTTGAGATCCGCAGAGTGATCTTTCAGGAGGAGCCTAAAGCTCCAGCACAGCCGGTAGTACAGCCTGCAGCAGTTCCTCCACAGGGCCAGGATGTTGGACAGGTAGTTAGACAGGCAGCAGAGCCTGCGGTGAGACGGTCTACTAGAGATAGACGTCCACCTGACAGATTTCAGCCCTCTATGCATTATGTTTTGGTTACAGATGCAGGAGAGCCTTTCACTTATGATGAGGCTATGCGCAGGGGTGACAGTCACTCCTGGGAGAGGGCTATGCAGTCTGAGATAGACTCCCTGCATAAGAATGAGACTTGGGATTTGGTTGCCTTGCCTAAGGGCAAGAAGGCTTTGCCATGCAAGTGGGTGTACAAGCTGAAAAGTACCCCTGGACACCCCAAGCCAGCATACAAGGCTAGATTGGTAGCAAAGGGTTTTAAGCAGGAACATGGTGTGGACTTTGATGAGGTCTTCTCTCCTGTGGTTAAGATGACCACCCTGCGCTTAGTCTTGGCTTTGGTTGCACAGCTTGACTTAGATCTATATCATATGGATGTCAAGACGGCTTTTCTACATGGGGACTTGCATGATGAGATCTATATGGATCAGCCTAAGGGCTTTGCAAAACCTGGCAGGGAGCACCTAGTGTGCAAGTTGAAGAAGAGCTTGTATGGCTTGAAGCAGGCACCTAGGGAATGGTATCATAAGTTTGATGCCTTTATGCAGTCACAGGGCTACAGCAGGAGTGCTATGGATCCGTGTCTTTACACGAAGAAAGCCCGTGATGGCAGTTTGCTTATCTTGATACTATATGTTGATGATATGCTGATAGTAGGGAAAGCTCATGATGAGCTAGATGCTCTTAAATCTCAGCTAAAGAAGAGCTTTGAGATGAAGGATTTGGGACAGGCCTCACATATACTTGGGATGCGCATTAAGCGCGATAGGCATCAGGGACTTTTGTATCTCTCACAGCGGGAGTACATTCATAAAGTCCTTGAGCGCTTCCGCATGCAGGACGTAAAGCCTATTGGCTGTCCATTACCTTCTTATGTGAAGGTATCATAGGCCGATTGTCCGCAGACAGATGAGCAGAGGGCCGAGATGGCTAAGATCCCTTATGCATCAGCCGTGGGCAGTTTGATGTATGCCATGATAGCCACTCGTCCAGATATTGCACATGCAGTTGGTGTTGTGGCACGCTATATGGCTACACCTGGCAGCAGACATTGGGATGCCGTGAAGGGTATCATGAGGTACCTGAAGGGCACAGCAGATATGTGTATTTGCTATGGCAGCCAGGATACAGGGGTCGTGGGGTACACTGACTCCGATTATGCAGGACATGCAGATAGTAGGAAGTCCACTTCTGGCTATGTATTCACCTATGCTGGAGGGGCTATCTCTTGGATGTCCAGGGTTCAGAAGTGTACGGCTTTGTCTACCACTGAGGCCGAGTATGTTGCAGCCACTGAGGCTTGCAAGGAGGCCATATGGTTAGGCCGTCTAGTTGCTGACCTTGGGATTGATGCTACACCTACACTGCATTCGGATTCTATGAGTGCCATTCAGTTGGCTAAGAATCCGGTCTTCCATGCGAAGACGAAACACATTGAGGTGAGGTATCACTTCATACGTGGTGTCGTGGAGGACAGGTCTGTTGACCTTGTCAAGATCTCCACTGACGAGAATCCTGCAGATTTGCTCACGAAGAGCCTCACTACTGAGCGCTTTGCCTTCCTCAGGAGGTTGATGGGCGTTGGATGAGATGTCACCTTTCCTCACCTATGTACATTTGTACTGTCTTTTCTTTTTCTTTTCTCTCTCACTAGGGCAGATTCACCTTTAAGTGGGAGGTTGTTGGGGGTAAAGGCGCCTCCGCCGTGCCGCCCCGTGTATTACTACACTGACAGTACCCGCCACTGCACACTGCAGGTGGCGGGCGCCCGTCACGTCACTTTATTCTTTATTCTTTTAGTGACAGTTTGAATAAAGGAAGGCCCGGTCACACATTGTGACTGTTGGAGTTCCCATTTCTTGTCTCTCTCTTTCTTGCTCTTGCTCTCCCGCCATAGCTCGCGTGCAAGCTTCGATCCTTCTCACCTTTCATTGCAGTGAATCATCGTCCCCCAAACGCTCTTTGATAGCCACTCTCAAAGAGGGTAATTCCAGTTCAACAGGGAAAACAACTTCTGTACCATACACCAGCTAGAAGGGTGTGTGTCCTGTTGCTGCTTTATGGGAGGTTTTGTAAGCCCAGAGGGCCTTTGTAAGTCGATCATCCCAATCACGACGATGTGCGGCAATTGTTCTTGTCAGAATCGAGCAGAGGCACAGGGAGGAGGAGGGGAGGGGCAGAGGAGGAGGAGGAGAGGAGAGGGAGGAGAAGTCAAAACCCACCTCGCCATTGTCGCTGGTGGAAAATAGAGGATAAGAGATCAAGGCTGGAAGGTAGGGTTGAGGGGACAGAGGGTTGCATCCACCTCATCAGGAGTGGCTGAAGAACGGCTATCAGAAGTAGCATCATAAGAGTGACAGTGCCACGCCAACGAGGGAAAGGATCAAATAACCATGATTGTCAAGATCCCCAAGGAGGAAAGTACTTCTTCAGGCGATATCCATTGATCAGAAAGGGATCATCAGAGGCATCAACGGTCTGCACTTGGACAGAGCCATTAGGGTTGACAACAAGTACCTTATATGGGCCCATCCACCGTTGTTGAAGCTTGCCAGAAACTTGCCAAATCATGAATCATAGGCTAGGACCAAATCACCTTCTTTGAACTCCTCGTGCTTGATGAAGCTATCGACAATCTTTGAGAATATATTTTTAATAAATATAAATGCATAAAAGATTCAACTCAAGCAAGGGTTGAATACCTTGAAGAAATGAAATATGTCTATAAATGAGTATATTTTGAAGGTAAGAAGCATTGTAGATGCCTTAGCAACTATTGATTGAATACATGATGATGATGATTTGGTTTCATCTACTTTTGGTGGCCTTAATAATTATAAGGCCTTATCACCTCTATGTATGTAAGAAAGCCATTTCTAGTTTTTGATGAGTTGGTCTATCTCACGATCACTAAAGAAATCAATATGCAGGGTGAATCATCTAAAAGAAGTGATGAATAGGTGTAAGAATTTTACTCAAGTTTAGGAAGGGGACGTGGCAAATCCTCTTCAAAAGGCCGTGGTATGGGATGTGCTAGTGATAACTAGCAAAACATGTTAAATCAATAGTTTGGTAAAATGCAAGTTTTATGAGGCCATGGAAATTTTAGAGGCAGAGGGAGCTCTAGAGGAAGAGATGGATGGTAGAATAGAGGTTCTAGCAATTCGAGTATTATTTGTCATTATTGTGGCAAACTAGGTCATCTTACAACCCAATATTATGCTAAGAAGGATAATATCTGCAATGATAAATTGTAGCAAGGAAACTATACATTCTCTTCACGAGAGGAGTGAGCTTCACTTTTGTATACTCAAGAATAGTGGTTTCTCGAAAAAGGTAAGTTGTATATTTGTTATGTAAAATGTTTCTTCCAAAAATAGGTAATTGATAAGTGTTTCTCTATGTCAAATTTTCTACAAACACCTCAAGTATTTACGAGGAACTATTGGTTATAGGTATCCAAGTTTTTCCTTGCCTTTTTCTAGTTTGTCGCCATATAGAATGTTTGATTGATGCATCAGAATTCCCCCATGATTCTTTTCTTCTTTGTCTCTCCAAATGTTGCATTGCTTTGCTGATTTCAGATGTTATTAGTGCCTCTTTTCTATTAGCTCTATGGACAAGTTTTATGTATGTCCATTGGTGTGATTCTTCTAAACTGTTGGCTTTCTCTAATCCTCCACCATGTCTTGTATGGTTGAAATAGCCGATACACACTTGATAATGGGTTTTCTCCATACCTTGAGTTGACCAATATTGATAAATTGCCATATTTCTTAGCAAACCAAGGGGTGTGGTTATATATAATGTGATATCAAATCATAAGAAAGGATGCCAGAATAGTGGTTCATGCACATGTGATTAAGCAACTATACTTTATCAGATATTATGAACATACCATGTAGTGGGTTATGTGTTGAACTGTCCATGCACTAACCATTGACTTTTTAAATTCATCCAATTCTATCTCAAAGGCCTAGTAGTCATCTCAGTTCCATGCGTGGATGTCATGAAACTTAAAGATTGTATCTAAAGACTTCCAAATGTTGACCTTGCGTGATCGTGCTCCACCATTATCAGCATGGTCCACAATTGCATTGTTGATGCACTTCCACCTGTTGAATTGAATTCTTTGAGTGGAATGTTTTACTTGACTAGGATTATTGAAGGGTGGTGGATATAAAAATCTTCGTGCTTTCACATCCCCAATAGAGATTTTCTTTGACATGTCTCGACCATCCTTTGAGATTTTCTCATCCCTTTCAATCTTCACATTTCCACCATGCAAACCAATGTCTGATAATGCCTTCTCAAGTGTTGCAATTGCCTTGACCTGCATAAACCTGGGCTGCATTGTCCAAGCAAAAAATATATACAAGAAAAGTAATTTCTCAATGATCCCGCACAGACCATGCATTGTGCAGATATGGACTCGAGACAAGGAAATATCTAAAACTACTCTCAAACTTGGATCTTTAAGGTGCCTATTGGGTGCCATTTTTGAATTCCTTTTGTCAAGTTCCTTTGCAGCATGCACGCAATATATATATACATGGGCTCTTTGAATTGGCCCCTTTTGAGACATTGTACATGCACTTTAGGGTCTTCAAATTGCCTGCTAGATGCTATTCTACTTTTGAATCTTCCAAATCCTTCCACATCCAAGAATCTCACGTTTCTTTGCTTACTAAAGATTTGGGGTATATTTGTCTTGTGGAAAACCCAATGTAAGGTTTCCAAATTCTCGGACATAACCTAGAATACACACATATTATAAGCATGTGACACAACAATAGTATTAGAATGAGTAAACTTCGAACCCTAGAGAGAATATATTATTTTTTGATTTGGACACTGGAACATTTTGGATTGTGCTTTGAAATTGTTGGATCGAGTGCCCTATTCATTAGGGTGATGGTGATATGGTCTATGTTGAAGAGTCAAGCTCATAGTCCTTGGTCCTTAGTTGAATAAGGTTAAGTCATACTAACTTAACCATGATTAGATCTTGTTTACTTGGTTTTGTATGAGAGTGTTGTATTACAGTTGACTTCACTATGTTGATGATAATGGGTTGAACAGGGAGCATGTCTGCTACCCTTCTGGCCTAAGCCTTTATCCATCTCTCTCTCTCATTTCTCATATGGTATGAGAGCAGGAAAAAGTTTGTTGCCTCGGTTTGTGTACTCATTGTGGTTGATAGCAGCAAGAAGCTTCTAACAAAAGTTTTTTCAAGATTAGCAAGCATTTCCAGTGATTGTGAAAACAAATCGAATCACTTTTTGAATCATTGAGAAAAAGCACTCTAGTATCATTGAGCAAAATCATTGACCGGTATGGAGGCGCAAATCAACAGGTCAGTCTAGACTACTGTCGGATCTTTGAATGCAAGGCGTAACCTCACTGTTAGCAGTTGTAGGAGGTGCCAATTTCATGGACTTTCATTAAAAGACATTTCCTTATCATAGATGGGACAGCTATTGCTTCTCTCCATCCATTCTAATATACAATCGAGGTTCCACAAGATGTGCTTCACTACTTTGAAGGTTGTCATGAGCCCCCTTGCCAGCAGAGATAGAGAAGCTTCCTGACAAGTTTGGGATAGCAAGATACACAAATCCTAAGGATGTTTTGTCCAAGAGTCCTGTAGACTAAGGATATGATTCAATCTGTGGAGATGCTGATATTTCTTGTCATCTCAAATATTGAGCCATAGAGCACAGTCCACAATAGAAGCAAGCATGAGAGCACCATTGACAGCAACAAGCTGAAAAGCATTGATCTTCTTCTATTCGTTGGCAACTGCATGAACATCCCTTCATAGAAACTAATCGACAAAGGAGGATAGTTTTCCCTCATGTACCTTCTGTCTACCAACACTTCATGCCCATCAGCCCTTAATACCTTAAAAAGAACAGTCACATATTTCTTTCCTTAGATAGAATTCTTTCGTGATGGAGATGATTGGGACAACTACTATGGAAGATTTTTCTTGAAATGGTATGGACATTAGCTAATAGAGCATGGTGATAGAGTGCTTTGATTAGCAAAATTGGAATTTGAAGAAACAAAGAAAATGTGGATCAGACAATAGCATTAACTGCACTTGCAATCTTGGGCCACAAATCTGCAGTAGGCCTAAATAGCAAGACACAAGCATGTTTTAAGAAGGCAACTTCCTCATCCACTCTCTAGTGATTCATCTGTGAGTTATTCTCTTCTTTAGTTCCATATTCAGTATTAAGCAAAGAAGGAATAACACTGAACTGGTGAATGGCATAGCATGGCATAGCTCTTCTGATAGCCCCTTGTTTATCCATAAATAGGCACCCTATTTATGGGCAACAAATACAAGAATGATGCATAGACAGTGTTCTCCTTGCAAGCTGCAAAAAGAGAGGTAGTAACCTCTTTGCCAAGAATTGTAGTCATCATATCAAATTGTAATGCAAAGTTTTTGATGCATTGTACCTATAGTTGAATGGGAACAGAAGCACATGTACTGGCTGAGAATGCAATAGTGGTCATTGCTACAAATTTTCAGTAAATAAAAACTGGTAGAGAAGGACACGATCACTTAGATAGTTGGTGAGAAGCTAGAATACAACAATTTTGTTCTATGGAAAATCAGGATGTCTAATTTCTTAATTGGAAGAGGCTATGGGGACACCTAGTCATAGGGTCTTGAAGCTGAGCCCAAGCTACCGGAGGATAGACCTCCAACATAAGATCAATTAAAGGCACATAGGATATGGTTGGAAAAGGCTAGCAAGGTCTTGCATTGGCTGTCTTTATGTGTGTCAAACAAAGCTATGCAAATTGCAAACTGTACTTCATCCAAAGCTGCTTGGGACTTATTGATGAAGAATTATGGGCATGTCACTCATGTGAGAAAGACACAATTAAAGAAAAAATTCAGCCACATATCCAGGAATGGAAGGTTTATTGAAGACTATGTCGGTGAGATTAGAACCATTGCAGAACAACTAGGCTTAATTGGAGCTAAAGTTGAGGATGATGATTTGGTGGCCACTACCCTCCATGGACTTGGAGAGGAGTATAAGCAGTTTGACACTTCCATTTCAATGCATCAGGAGCAGCCTGAATTTGATGAACTTGTGGCACTTCTTTTGTTATTCCTGAGTCTATATACCATACATCATCTACTTTGCCTTGTGTAGGCAACCCTTTCTTCACATGTTGCATAGAAAACAATCTGTCATCCTCCTGCATACCACTAGAAGAAGCATAATTACCATGTTTCCTCCCTCTTGCTCTCTGATCATTTTACTTCTTGTAGCAATCCTTAGCTACATTCCCGTATTTTCCACAATAATGACAATCCTTATTTGTATTTGATTGCTATCCATGACTCATTTGAGGCTGCTGTCAAGTGCCTCTTCCTCTAACTGAATAACCCCCTCTTTCAACCACGAGCATTTGAGGTACCTCTACCACAGGTTGCATATGCACTTCCAGCACCTCTTCCTGTAAAATTTGATCTTCCTCATGGAGAGTGGCTTGACACATTGGTAGAAGGTGATCATGGATATGTTTGCACAAGGGATGATATGCAGTATGACATTATGCATATATGTATTGTTTTCTTGATGATGCATGGTGACAGGAAAAAGAGTCTCTATGATGTGGAGAAAGAATTGGCTTGCTACATCTCATGCTTGATATATGATAGTGGTGGAGAATATGTTTCTAAAGACTTTGATCACTTCTTGGCAGCCCATGGGATAAAAAGGCGATTGACATGCAGGTACACACCATAAAAAAATGGTGTGGCAGAGAGGAAAAATAGGGTGATCATGGAATCGGCAAGAGCCATGTTGAATGAGAAGAGCCTACCAAATGCATTTTGGGCATAGGCTATAATGACTGTTGTATATGTCATGAATCATACACCAACAACAAGGATACATGAGGTGACTCCTCATGAGAGGCCTTATGGGATAAAACCGGAATTAGCCATCTTAAGATTTTTGGATTGTTCAAGAGTTGGGTTTCTATCTGAAAGCTTAGGTTTAGCTTCATCATCTATCTCACAAGATCCCAATAGCCTTTCCTGACGATGAGAAAGTTCTCCACGCAAAATTTCTAGATAGCATAATTGTTTTTATCCAACTTCTCACCCACTATTTGAGTGATGTTATCAGTCCTATTAGCCTTCGCCATCTTTGCAACTCTATGTATTTAGTGCAATCTTAACATAGACAATGCACAACTCCTCACAAAACCAAGCACACCTTGCACAGATCAATGTCTATTGACCACTATATATACGTGACAGTTTCAATTCAAAAATTTTATAACAATAAATTGACTACAAAAACCAATGATTTCTTAGCTCAAAAACACCAAAAACATATCTAAACATATGTCCTATTGCCAAGTAGGTTTCATTTTCTACATAAAGAATAGGTAGTATGCTGCAACATTATTGATAGACAATAACCTAAAATTTTCTGCAGCATAAACAATTGCATTCTCAGCCCCAATACATGTGCTTTATTTCCAAGTATGTGTATGAGACATACATACATCTAACCACTTATACCTGTCCAATTTAGAGCTCAAATAGCTCCAACAACAACTAGTAAATTTTGGCTTTGTGTTGTAGCAAATTCAACAGACATTCCTAAACAAGAATTTCATCCAATAGGCCAACTAAGTTCATTCCATCATGTACACTCTGGATATTATATTTCTACATCTTCAAACACACCATTGTCCAAATCTCTCAAAAGCTTGATTGCTTAGACATACACTGTAGCAGTGAATAACATCATTCTACTATACAAACAATATATGTTGGTTCTGGTCATTCTGTGTTGCACAGATAAGAGCAATTTTCTCTTAAAAAGTGTAGCATCAAGGTTGCAGCAATATGCATTTGAGGATCAGGAAGCCCAACTTCCACTACTAGCAGTACACATGCCATACTTAACTTCTAGATTCCCCATTTTAGTAACCATATCCAAAGTTATCCATATGATTACCAATAGGTGTAGCAACTTTAGGCTCCTTAGTGTCTACCACCACTACAGTAGATGTCAAGAAAGTTTTGGTAACTGACCCTGCATGCTCTAGGCAGCACCTCACCATCTTTGCAGGATTAATGATTCCAGCATCCATGAGATCTTCATACTTCCCCATGGCAACATTGGAGCCAAATTTGAAATTATCATTTAATATAACTTTCTCAATTATTATAGTACCATTGACCCCTGCATTCTTGGCAATGAGTTTTAGTAGATATCTTAAAGCTCTCTTCACAATGTCTACACCAACATGTTGCTCATGGTTTTCAAGGATTTCTTTAATAACATCCACCTTGGCAACAAGGTGGAGAAGCATGCATCCACCACCAACAACAATGCCTTTTTAAACAACCACTTTTGTTGCATTCAAAACATCCTCTACCATTAACTTTTTTTCTTTAAGCTCATTTTCTATTTGAGCTTTGACCTGCATAATGGCCACATCTAGAACTTCAAGCTCTGCATATCAAAAACAGAATGCTACAAAAAGAAATGCTAAACACAAAATGTATGCAAGAAATGGAGGTCGAAAAATGGAGATACAACTTTCTTTACAATTGTATCTGTGAGTTCATGGTGCAGGAGTTGCTTGCCATTACTGTGGCATCATTTTAAATTTCTCCCTTCTACCTTTGACCAGTAGTATCACAGCAAGGTGATTCACAATGAAATCAAGTGCAATACATACTAAATCAAATGATCAATTGATCACTCATCAATGCTGCTTCTTCCTCTAATATTGTCTAGTCAAGCCATCAGTGAAGCTCTAGAATACATCAGTCCTGCTTCTGCAATTTGATCATACATCAATCCTACTTTTGTTGCTCTGATACCATGTTTAGGTAGAGACACACAAACATAGGGGCCATAAGCTTAGAGAGAATCATTCTCTCTTATTGTCTTCATTATTCATCACACATGCGAAGTCAAACTACAACTCAACTAGGTCTAGAGTGACCATATCTTTTAACTGTAGTTAGCCATTAGGAGAGATTTGGACTCACATTTGGGCCTTGTAAGAAATTCCACCTCAAGATAGAGAGAGATAATTAAAAATAAAAAAATGGCTCAAATTTCAAAAATTTCAAGAATTTTTCCTTATTTCCAAAATACAAAAATTAGGCTACATTTTTTAAGTTGTCAATTAGCCTTAATTGAGAGTTTAGAGGTTATTTCTTGGAATTAAGTGTCCTATGCTGAAAGCTTGATGGCTCGTATCTGAATCGATTGGAATTAATGACATAGTCTCTTTTTATCAAAAGACCAGCCAAAAGACTACGTGAAGCCCTGAGTTGTGTCCACACATTACATTTGGAAGATTTCCATGTATTCTCCCTCATTTTTTTGAAAAAAACTTCACAAACATCGCAAACAAGGATAGATGAAGCTAAATCAACATCACAAACGGAGATGGCTAGGGTGGAATCAACATCACAAAGGGAGACATCAGTGTGCAGATCATCATCAAAGAGATACAGAAGAGAGGAAAATCATCTCCATGTTGAGCTTGATGGTGAATATGAGCCATTAAGTAAGAAAAACAACCCCTGTCTCATGTCTTCTACATCTAAAGAACTTTGTAGGTTGCAAGGAAAGAGGAATATAGATCTATGGAATGATGCAAAACTATATCCAAAATATCATTCGCATAACTCTGTGCCTCTGTTCATGGATATTTTATCCTCAGTAAGCTTCTTTGGAAATGGTTATAATGGCCTCTTAGGATACACTCAACATTTGGATGTCATTAGCAATTTACACAAGTTAGAAAGAAATCTATTAGAGAAGGAGAATGCAATGTAAGCACAAAATACTACAGAACAAGGAGACTATTTTAGAGCTCGAGAAATAGAGAGATTAATCAAGGATTAAAGAAACAATATTGGGGGTTCACAAATGATGCAAGAAACTTCAAAATATTCAAGATATGAAGCTACAAAGAAGTGGTGGTATTAAGAAAAGAATACATGCAGTGAAGTAAGTAAGCTCTTAAATTGTTTCTTTTTTCACCATCTCATAAAGTATTCATCCCCTGACTAACTACCTACTCATAAATCATCCCTTGACTAACTAGGTAGTTTTTGAGCCATATTTCCTAACCTAAGCATCCCTTGACCAACTAGATAGTTCCTAAAACAAGCACTCCCTAACCTAGATAGTAAGCATACCTTGACTAACTAGGTAGTTCTTGAACCAATCTTCCATTGACTAACAAGGTAATCCCTAAATCAAGCATCCTTTGACTAACTAGGTATTTCCCGTCCCCTACCTTAACATCTAGGTAGTACCTTAACCAAGCATCCCCAACATAAGCATCCCATGACTAACACATTAGTTTTTGAACAAAGCATCCCTTGACATAGCCATCCCTTGATTGGCAACCTAAGTAGCTCTCAACTTGAAAACTATTGAGTAGTTACCAAGCTAGGAAACTAGAATGTTAGCAAGGTAAGCTAGTTGTTTATTATCAAACTAGTAATTGGATACCTGGCTAGCTTCACACTTGGAAGTATGGCCACCTAGGTATTTGCTCATCTAACAACTATCTAGTGAAGAAGCTAGTTGCACACTTAGAATTCTAGCCACCAAGCTAGTTATTAACCTGCAAGTGAACTAACCAAATCCCTCGCTAGTTCTTTAACTAGAATTCTAGCTAATTAGTTGATTCATTACCTGAATATCTACCAGATGACTAGGTAGTCACTCGATGATTGGCTGTGGTGGTGCAAGCTACCTAGTTAGGCCTCATGCATGTAGGTTAGTGAAACACAAGCCAAGATAGTTTGTGGTTTAAAAGTCACCTAGCTACAAGGCAAGTAGGTAGGTGCCTAAGTACTTCCACCCTAGGAGTGAACGGATGTTATGAAACCTGACATTACTTATGTTACAACATTTGTCTACCTAGTGGGTGTATTGAATAGATATTGCCTAATTTTATTGGATAGCAAGACCAAATTTTGTTTTATTAACCTGGGGTGTTTGTACATACTTTTTTGGATGACCAATAGAAAACATGCATGTGGTTTCTTGTAAGCATGTACATTTCTTAATGCCCAAACATGAACACATACCTTCTACTAGCTGCCAATAAGTCATCAAAATTTTGTGCTTTAAGAAGCCAAGATGATGCTTATGGAGATCATGGCTACCAACATGATAAAATATAGCCAACCAATAAAAAAACATGTATCCAATCACTTGGAAATTACAATAAGCAATATAGTCAAGGCTTAATTGAGAGATCTCAAGATAGTGAACTGGATGTTTTACGTATGATTTTCTTCCACTGCATTTTCAGCATACATTATTCTTGTTTGGATAGTCTTGTGTGTTTGTAGCCCAATATTAGAAAAATGACTCATTTACTTCATTTTGTGATGATGCTTATTCTTCCTTTTCTTTTGCATACATTTTCTTATCCAAGCACACTCTTTGGTGATTCTTGCAACTCTATTCTCTTGTAAGGAGTGGTTCTTAATGAGCATCAACATATGCATTTGTGCTAGGAGCACCCCTTGAATTCATCTACCCTATGCCAACTTGATGTACTCCTTAGAAGGCTCAAGTTGGAACTCCCTCTTTCTCTTGATTACTAGGCACTTCTGATCATAGAGAGAGAAGGATCCTTCCTATTGGCTTTCCAAGAAAACATGTAGAAGAGAGAGAGGGATTGTATGGGGGGGGAGAGAGAGAGAGAGAGAGAGAGAGAGAGAGAGAGAGAGAGAGAGAGAGAGAGAGAGGGGGAGAGAGAGAGAGAGAGAGAGAGAGAGAGAGAGAGAGAAGGATCCTTCCTATTGGCTTTCCAAGAAAACATGTAGAAGAGAGAGAGGGATTGTATGGGGGGAGAGAGAGAGAGAGAGAGAGAGAGAGAGAGAGAAGCTCATTATATTGGGTCACTATTAAACAATTACAAAAAAAATTTACTACATGGAATAATGCATGTTCAAAGAAAAAAGCATGAAAAATTTCCAAGGTGACAAAGCTTTATCTATTACCATGAACATATTTACAACTAATATCACTGTTTTTTTAGTTATGTCCTGGACAACCTATTTGGTACCATATCTTACTATGCTTTCACCCATAGGTGACCCTTAGGGCATTCAATATATATACATCCTCTACATAAGTGTGTTCAAGCCTTATTTACAAATACCTTATTTGTGAATTTATCCTAAATAAAGCACAATCCTTTTATACTTAGTTTGTAACTAACCCCTTTATATGGCATCCGTTTGTACAGATAAAAAAGGTCTAAAAATGGCATTTGAAAAATTCCTTATATTGAATCCATGTGATACATGTATATATTTATGAGTGATCCCCTTGAAGTGACACCATTATTAATCATGTCACAAATTTTGTTTGAAAGAATGTGCCTAATAGTATTAACAAGCTCCTTGCTAGTTGCTCATGTTACCTTTATCCTTTGTTCTTTGATGTAGATGACAACCATCATTTGTATACACAATAAATAGTTTTTGGGCTTTCCAACCTATTACATCTAGCACTAATCACAAAGATTTCAAATGTTCTAACCTATCACAACTAGCACCAATTATATAATTTGAAGGCAATTATGAAAATTGAACATTGCTTTATCTTACATGTGCAATACTAAGACACACTCAAAGTCCAAGAGCCCCCTAGTTCTATTGAGAAGTGATGAGGAGAGAGTGTACATCTATACTACCCTTTCCATACTATCTCATAATTGAACAAAGTACCAAACCTATTTCCTAACCTGTGTGGAAGCCATAGGGTGCCCCCACACCTCCATTCTTATTTTTTAACTTCTCAACATTTGTGAATAGAATCTTAGCATCTTTGAATATAATGTATATGGGTTGGTTTCTCTCTCCATGATAAAGATAACACATATGATACTCACTCTCTCTCAACACACTATATTCTCTCTCTCTCTCTCTCTCTCTCTCTCTCTCTCTCTCTCTCTCTCTCTCTCTCTCTCTCTCTCTCTTTCAAATAACATTTTTTTCTCCTCAATTAAGATATCACACATGATATTAGTTCTAGCTCTCTCTTTCTTAAGATCGTGCACTCTAAATCCTACATCCACATCTATCTCTTCTTCATCTTCATTTTTGTTTTTTCTCACCCCTTCTTAACCCCCCAGTGTTTTAATAATCTACCCTCAAATGTGTTGATCATGTCTCGGGTGTGATTGATGGAAAGCAGGGGGTCTAATCCATATTATCATTGGTGAGAATCTACTCTTCTGTGATCCATGTCACTAGTGAGACTGTTTCTTTTGTGAACCCTTGCCTTTATTGAGAGCTTCCATCAATATTTGTTCCACTTTTTCTTTTAGGAGTTTCATTAGCTCTATCTACCTTCCATGTATTGTGATTTGTGTGTGTTTTTTCATTTCTTTTGCATTAATAGAGATTTACACAACTTACCAACAAGTCCATTTGATCTTACAAGGTGGCTTTCATAAAGTGCCACCACATCCTCATAATTATATGCTATTGTTGTTGGTTTTTCAAGGGCTTCATTGCTCATTGTCACTAACTCGTCTACATAACCTCAATACTACTAGCTATAACAGTATCAATATATGGAGCTGAAGCTTTGGCATGGTAGGTAGCTATATCATGATCAATTTATCGACATATAACTCCAACATGGTAGGTAGCCGATCAAGCTACCAAAGGTGAGGTACATTAGGATTTTTAGTAATTGGTGAAATGAAGTTAATGCTATACATGCTATCATAGTCTACACAAAACTTCATCTCTATATGATCGTGGAAGCTACACAAAACTTCATCTCTATATGATCGTGGAGGCTATGGCTAGGAAACATCATCATATTGAAGGCTATTGATTTATGGAAGCCTTGTAAGGCTCGAAGTACAATCATCAACGTTGATAGATTTCATGTCGATTTCAATGAGGATAAATATAGCTTCATGCTCATGGCCCTTCAAGACGTAGTTCGAGCAAGGATGAATGAACCTTCAGATTCACAAAATTTTGGGACATGGTGATACAAATGATGATAATGAACTCATGTGTGGGTGCAACAAAAATAATAGGAGTTGGTGAGACAATAGTCACAATTCTTGGTAGATCTTGAGGAGAATTGAGAAGCAAGAAGGTGATCATGGTGGTGGTGGGATATATTGGAGGTTGAAATAGAAAAATAGCCATCCACCTCTAGTGGGGTTGATCACAAATGGGGACTATTTGATGAAGGTATTGTGGCCACATATGTTTTTGATATTTTAGTCCCTCTAACATGGGTAGTCATTTATCCTAATTCTTGCAATGAATGTTGGTGAATTGGCGCAATTGCTAATGACCACTAGTGGTGAATTAGTGCTTTGTAGGACATTGAAGTCTAGGTAAGTGTAGGCTTCCAAATAGAGTGTTGGCCTCCTCCATAGTTCCTACAATAGTAGGCACACTAAAATTGCTTATCTTATGGGCTATTGGTACCTCGATGCTTCTTCTCATATCATGACCTATCATTTCAAAATAGAATAGATTCTTATATTTATGTGTGTTCTCTATTTGGATAATAACCATGGTCTATTGCAATCACCACTTTTGGAGAAGTTACTTTCCTTGAGTTTTGGAAAGCAATCCATATTTAAAAAAGAAAGTTATTTTTTATTTTTATTCTCATACATTCCATTGCTTCAAAAGCGAACCAACCCAAAATCGGATTACCACCCCTACCCTATTCATCATGAGCCTTCCAACGCTCAACCACACTAGGCTCATATAGGTTTCAAACCCTATTTTAGGTCCGATTAATAGTGAGTTTACAACTCAAACTAGAGCCCACTAGTTCTTGCCTACCATAAGGGTAAACCTTCCTATATGAAAGAGCAGACATACCTAAGTAGCAGTTGGCCATATTAGGTAGTGTACAAATACTTTGGGTGAAGAGTAACCAAGGTGACCTTAGGGATGATATCACGCCTCATTCTCATTTGACTATTGAAGCCATGGACGTGATTAATATAATTCACTTCATACTTTAAAGCAACCACACTCAGTTTCTAATTTTTCTACCAATCATTCCTTTCAAAATGAATTTTCAGTAAATCAAAATTAATGAATATAAAATTTTTAATAATTTCTCAATCTGCAAAGATCATCTTCAAATATTTACACCTATTTCACTTTATGTGTGTGTGAGTGTATCCTATATCCTTTTTTTTTTGTTCTCATGAAAGTAAACCCAATATTTCAATATACTTGAACATTAACAAGATAATGACGAACTAAATTAATTTTCTTTGCAAAAAGAACATCAATTTATAGCACTATTTAGCCTAAAATTTTTACCATGCAACTAAATAACATTGAAAAATAAATTTCTCTAAGAAAATATGCTTTTCATCGAGTTTAATTTTTAATTTATGATTTAATAAAATTTGATATATAATCTATCTTAGATACTAAATAAGATTTTTACATAAATTTACATCAATTCTAAGTATGAATAAGAATTTTTGGCTAATTTTTTAATGGAAAAATATTCATAACTAATATTTTTAGCCATACATGATTAATTTATTTTTATATCCAAATTTTATTTCTTATTTTTTTAACATTTATCACATTTGTCTAAAAATCATATTTTGAATTTTAAAGAATAGATAGTTTTAAAAAAAGATAATGATTATGTTATTAATTTAAAATGATTTCCTAATGAATAAATTTATAGTAATATAATTTTAAAATAAAAAATTTAGCCCTAATGTAAAATTTAAAGAATTTTGGTATTATTTTAACTCTGTTTTTATTAATAATCTAATTTTAAAATGACCAAGTGAATTTTTTTGAGAATTCAAGCTCTTAAAATATCATTTCAATGTGCTCAATCTTCTTAGCATCCACTAGGTAATTTTCATTACCTTTCCTCTTGGATTACTTGCCAACACAATTCGAGAATGGTCTTGAGAGTAATTAAGATAATGTTATGCCTATACCTAAAATTGATGGATCCACAAGCCATAGTATATAATGCTTAAAATATCTCGTGGCCCAAAAGTTGGTTAAGAGGTCCCTTGAAAAGTAACATTCAAATTTTAGACTATTGATTACAACACTGAATAATCTTTAAAATCCTTACTTAACAGCTTTAATATCATCATATGATGGAGTGTAGTTAAGATTTAATGCTCTAATACCATATGAAACATACATGATCTAGATTTTCTTAGGAAAGGTAGTGCAGTAGTTGTCCAGAGATCAATCCTAATCACCACCATTCGGCACGTGTGGACTTAGATGTCTAGGCATTCCCTAGGCCGTCTATCTCACATGCGAAGTGTCTAACCTCATCCCATGAGAATCAACTTGCAGATCCCTAAAGACACAACTATGGTCTCTAGCAACAATCTAACATCTAGCTTAAAACAAATGAATTTTGCAAATCGTCACAAGAATGAGGTAGATGAGCATTGCACTTGGTTCAATAAGAGTCAGAAACGAGGGGGAGCTGAGTCAACCCCTCTACCCCAAAAGGCATAGTCTCACACTGATCCTCGAAAGTGGTGCTTAACTGGTTATGGGACTAAACTCTTATAGGAAGGTTAGTTAGGCTTATCAATCTTTACTCTAAACTTGAGGAAAGCCACTCCGCTAACCGGGTCTTGACTATAGGACGATTTCATGAGCATGAAATTGTCCACCCGCTTTCCATGGCATCAATGTGTATTATAGTGTTTTGATACGACACTGTGATACCATATACAAACAACTTTGGTAATTAGTGTTTGCCTAGGGTTCATTAGCATGCCTTTAGGATATAGACACTAAGCAATCCATTTTATAAAAAAAGTAATTTTTTATTTTGATTCACATATATATAATCGCTTTAAAAGCAAATCAACCGAAACTAGGTTATCACCATTGGCTTGCTCATATTGGGCCTTCCAACACTGAATCATGCTAGTCTTGTATAGGTTTCCAACCCTATTTTAGGTAGAGACTAAGATTACAACTCAAACTAGAGTCGTGCTTATTCTTGCCTACCATAAGGGTGAACCTTCATATTCGGAAGACCAAATGTACCTAAGTGGTGGCTGGCTGCATTTAGTGTATAAATACTCTATGTGAAGAATAACTAAGGTGGCCTTAGGGATGGCGTAGCGCCTCACATATTACCTCATTTTCATTTTGTTGACTGAAACTACAAACGTGATTAGTATGATTCTTTTTATACTTTAAAGCAACCACACCAAGTTTTGTAAATTTTGACCAATCATTCCTTTTGAAATAAAATTTTAGTACATAAAAATCAATGAATATTTAAAAAAATGATTTCTCAATCAACAATGAAGATAATCTTTGTGCATTTACATATAGTTCACTTTCTATACATATGAAGATGCCATATTTCCTATTTTTCCATTCACAATAGTAAACTTAGTATTTCAATGCATGTGAACATACTCTAAAGAAATAATGAGAAACTAAATTAATCTTCTTTGTGAAAAGAACATCAACTTACAATAATTTGAGCATTTATGCTAATTTTTTGCCAAGCAACTAAATCATATTTAAAGACAAAAATGATATTATTTAAGAAAATATAATTGTTATGGAGTTTAAATTTTTATTTATGAGAATTAATTAAATTTACAATTTAATAATTTAATAAATCAAGTATCTTAGATACTAAATAAGATTTTTAATAAATTTATATTAATTTTAATATAAATGATAACTTTAAACTACTTATTTAATAATTCTTAATAAAAAATATTTTTAAATTTTATTTTTTATCTAAATATTTCTAGTCTTAATATTATTATATATATTTTTAGAATTTTGATATTATTTTGATTATATTTCTAATATTTAAAGAGAGAGATATTTTTAAAAATAAGATAATGATTATTTAATTAATTTAAAATGATTTTTTATTATTTAAACTAATAACAATCTACTTTTAAATGAAATATTTTAACTCTAATGTAAATTTTTAGAAATTTAGGCAATATTTTGACTCTATTTTTTTATCAATAACTTAATTTAAAAATAAAATATTATACCTTGGCCATATTAATGACTGTATTTTTAGCATCATAGATGCTCAAAGGTCTCGCTACATCCATATGCTTGTGAGGGGCCATCGTGGATGGATTGGACAAGAAAAGAAAGGATTTCTAGGTAGAGGATGATGTGCCAACTACAACTAACTCCTTTTAGAATTTCTTGACCTCTAACTAGTTAATTTTCACTTCCTCTATCACTCTTAAGAGTTGACTCATCGTCATTGTGTGTTAAAAATGAGAAGAGAGACCCTCCTTTAAATAATTTAAAAAAAAAGGGGGGGGGGGGGGGGTCTAGTGAGGGTTTAGTAATGGGAAACTATTTTTTTTAACTATACTCCCCCCCCCCCCCCCCAATTGTTAATAGGTGGAGTATATTTGACTGTGAAATAGTTTCCTATTACTAAACCCTCACTAATAGGTGGATATACTCCACCTATTAGTGAAAAGGTGAATAAAACTAAATTGAGTATATTTGACTCTGAAATTTTGGGTATGTTAATAGGTGGAGAGTGTTGATAAGACTATTAGTACAATGTGGATAGAAAGAGAAAAGGAATGAAAATTGCTTTGTGGAATGTGAAAGATATATCTCCGGGCAGCAAGCAGTATCGGTTGTGGAAAGTTGTGTTAGCTAGAAATTGGGATGTTTTTTGTACAGTGGAACACAAATAGCATGCTTTGACTAGATCATCTTATGTGTTTAAGGATTATGCGGTGTTTTTTAGTGGTCACACTCAGCATAAATCGGGAGTTATGTTGGCTATCAAATCCTCCCTGCAACCAGCATTGGTTTCTCAAGATACCTGCGGCCGATTTGTGATCCTGGAAATATGTTATGAGGGAGAGGTTTTGTGGATTGTAGGAGTCTATGCTCCTTCTAATGCAAGGAAACATCATTAACTTTGGGATGACCTACACTGCCTTGCCATGGTTCATCAAGGCTTTGTTATGGGTGATTTTAATGCTTGTGTTTTCTTCAGATCAGGTGACCTCTCCGCATTCGGCTACGAATGGGATGCTCTTGCAGTAGCATCTTTGAAACAAGACATGTGGTCTTGGTTGTATCCATCACAAGTCATATATACTTATCATTCTTTTCAGTATCCAAATACTTGGGCCAGACTTGATAGGATCTACATTTGCCAAAGTGACTCTTTTCTTCCTGTAGTCATTGATATGCGGGTGGAAAGACAACATGTTTTGTCAGATCATTACCCATTGGTCCTGGAAATGAGCCACATACATGTTCATGCATTCAAGGCTCTCCTTGCCCATTTGCCTCTTCTATTTAATCAATCTTTTTTGCAGTAAAATCAGTTTTTGGAAGGTGTTCAGCAATTGATAGCTTCTTTTAGCTCGAAGGCCCTATCTAGAGGGATGGAAGCATGGGCAATTTTTAGGGATAATGCGCGAGTGTTATCCTGACAATATGGTATTCACCATGCTTCCTCGTTTCAAGTTGAATTGCAGCATGCTCAATCTTTATTAGCTCATTCCTTCTCTCTATGTCAAACTGGGATTACAATGATGACTTGCTCACTTGCACTGAATGGCTGAAAGGCAGGGTTCAATCTCTTCAGGAAGAGGAATATGCAAAATACAAACTTTTGGCCAAAGCCAAAGCTTTACATGATAACAATTGTCAAACTCATCAACTTTTTGCTCGTCTACATCAAAAAATATGCTCGAGAAAATATTGTGTGCTTAAAGGATGGGCAAGGTGAAATCGTAACTGATCTTGCCTCCATTATTCGGATGACTATTGACTTTTATAGGGCCTTGTTGGGTCCATAAGAGATTCTTTCCGATGTTGTTCTCTCTGCTCGAACATATATTTGTGACCTAGTTAGTAATCAGGTCGAACCAGAATGGGTGAATTTAATGGAGGCTGATATTTCTGAAGATGAAGTGGAAGAAGTGCTGTCTCACTTGCCTCAAAGGAAAAGTCCAGGCTAGCTTCCTAATGAGTTATTTTCAGCCCATGTGCAACTGCTTAAGGACCCAATAACTCACTTGTGTTAGTAGGTGTGGAACTCTGGTATGATGCCTTTAGATTGGAAGATTGCTGTCATCAGGTTGTTGCTTAAGGCTCCCTCTCCGACCTCTTTGAAACAATGGAGACCCATTTCAGTTATGGGATTGTTATATAAAATCTTCTCCAAAATTATTGCCTACAGATTGTAGAAAGTATTTCCGCACCTTATTCATCCTCCTCAATACCGTTTCATTAAAGGTCGAAATATAATGCACAACATTTTGAATGTTTAGCTAGGAATCAATTATGCCAAAGCTTCTAGCCGGCAGGTTGTTATGCTTCAACTGGATATTGAGAAGGCATTTGATCATGTTAGCAAGTCATTTTTGCAGCAATTAATGTATACAATGTGTTTTGGGCCCTATATGATTTCTCTAGTTAATACTATTAGTCAGGGTGTTGTGGCTCGTATTACTCTTAATGAAGGAATTACAGAAGAAATTGCCTTATCTCAGTCTCTTTGGCAAGGCTGTCCTCTTAGCCCTTTGCTTTTTACTTTGGTTACTCACCTGATGAAGGAATTACAGAAGAAATTGCCTTATCTCAGTCTCTTTAGCAAGGCTGTCCTCTCAGCCCTTTGCTTTTTACTTTGGTTACTCACCCGATGCTCTCATTATTGGATAAGTTGGTAGCTCAAGGTGAGATAGTTGGATTATCTCTTCCTGGTGGTGATCAGCTTTTGGGCCAATCTATGGCAGATGATTCTTTTATGTTCCTTAAGGTGGATCGTATTGATGTTAATCAGGCAATGGTGGCTTGGAATCTTTTTGCTTAGGCATCAGGTCTTCACATTAAAACTTAGAAATCCACCCTTCTCTCCTATACGGAGAATGATCTGCAGGCCTTGGGTTGGAATGGAATTGTGATCCCAAGGAGCAATATAACCAGACACTTGGGATATCCTATTGGTGTGGAGGTTGCTCCCCATGCCTTGCTAGATTGGATGGCCTCTCGAATTCATGACAGGTTCATGTATTGGAAATCTTAGAGTTGGCCTCTATATGTTAGACTAAAAGTGGCTCAATGCATTATGATTAGTATAATTTTGTTCTTTCTGCCATTGCTTCCTTGGACTAAGAAGTCCCTTTTGGATTTGGTCAAGCCTATTAGATTTATGATGTGGAAAAAGAAAGGCAATTGTTTGGGGTAGGTACAGATCTCTTGGCAGCATGTGACCACTCCGAAAAGGATGGGGGTTGTAGCTTTGTTGGATGTTAATTTGCATATGGCCACTTTGAGACTATCCCTTTTGCAGATTATATGTATTCACTGTCATCCTTGGTCAAATATTGCCAAATTCTTCATAGAAAAGACTGGCATCTCTCATGGTAGCATGGTTATTCATGCTTCCTGGTGGCATGCGCTTAATTCTAAGAGGACTATAAAGGTCTCCTAGTATTTTCTCCTTTCTCATTTGATTGCTTCCTAGTAGGAGATGCTTCGTCTTGCAGTTTGGCGTCCTCCGAATATTTGTGAGGAAAATTTGCTGCAAGGAGAAATACTAGCTTCCTCAAGGTTGTTGGATTGGCCACAAAAGTATTTGCAGCAAGACAAGTTTAATCGGATGGCTAGGTTGGGGTTGAAGATAGTCCGTGATGGTGTTATTCATGGGTAGCACTGCCTTTATTCTTTTAGACATATTCGTCAGTACTTTAGGGTGCCTCATATGGATACAAGAACATTTGGTCATCCATACAAGACAGTTTTTAGAGGTTCTCTCCTTTGCCTGCATTACAACCATTGGATCCATGGCGTGACTGGATGTTTGTGCTTTCTGATGATTTTGAGAAAAGGTCAGCTAATCAAATATATCATCAGATGGTGGAAGCTAAGAGATGGGTCATGGGGAAAGTTAATAAGTTATGGCATCTTAGGGATAGAAAAAAGAAGTGGTGAGAAAGATTTTTCCAGCTTTGGAAGTCTAAGGTTCCATATTAGGGTAAAGTGTTCATGTGGAGGCTGCTCATTGGGGGTCTTCCAACGGGAGAAGTGCTCCATGCCCGAAAGATCTCTACAGGTCGTTGTGTTTTTTGTACCACATGTGATGAGACATTGCTTCACCTCTTTGTCTCTTGCCTTGTTGTGCGTCAGATCTGGAATTTCATTTCCTGTGTGTAGTCCTCGATGACTCAACACTGCATACCAGTTTGTTTGTGGATTATGGGAAATATGTCCTCTATGCCATCTTTGCATTCAGATTGTTCCTACCTATTCCATTTCCTTAGATGGCTGGCCCTGTGGCATATATGGCGTACTCGCAATGCCTTTATTTTTTATTCAACATCAGGCATCCATGGGCATGTCACCCATGTGCGTGGATTAGTGTTATGGCAAATCTCTTCTATGATGTCAGCTGACTTGGTTCTTTCGGATATTATTACTCCTTGATTAGTGATTGTTCGCTCTACTCTAGCTATTCCTTCTGTGTGCTCTAAGATGAATATAACAAAAAGGAAAAACTATTTAAGGAGAAGATGGATGAGAGAGAGAGAGAGATGCCTGTTACCCATCATAGTCAAAGATATCAAAACCACATTTAAGGGTTTTTTAAAAATGAAAAACCTAAAATTCAAAAATTTTGAGACTATTTTGATGCTCTTACCACATTGCATTAATAGAATAGAAAAATAATCTCTATATATGTGCATGTGTGCGTGTGTGCGTGTGCGCGTGCATGTGCGCATGCACGTGCACGTGCGTGCGTGCGTGCGTGCGTGCGTGCGTGCGTGCGTGCGTGCGTGCGTGCGTGTGTGTGTGTGTGTGTGTGTGTGTGTGTGTGTGTGTGTGTGTGTGTGTGTGTGTGTGTGTGTGTGTGTGTGTGTGTTCTATCTACATCTATATAAACATATGCATCTAAACACACACCCTAATTCCTGAACAAAATTCAAGACTATTATATTTTACCTCACTTTACGTGTGACACTTTAGGATGTTACATCTATTATGGCAAAGTGAGAGGGAGACATGCAAATTATACAGATATAGTAATGGAACTCGATATCAACATGGTCAAAGTGCAAAAACTTAAGACCAACATGATTGGTACTAGTAGGGAATTCCCTCTCTCCCTCCCTCTCTCTCACATCCATGGGGTAGAAAATGCCCTCTCTCATCCATGTGGTGGGATATTCCCTCTCTCTTTATCATTCATATTGGGGGATTTTTTGTAATGGCGCAATGCATGATACTTTACGAGTGCACTTACATATCTATGCATACATATCTCTATTAAAATGAGAGACATGTGCACCCCTTCAAAGTTTTCCAAGAATTGAAAAGATTTTGCTTCCCAAAACATGAATTTACTTATGCTTATTGTTGTGCAACTTCACAATTATGCATTCGCATATAAAGCTTAATTGACAATGAGAGCAATAAAGTGACACCAATTGATATATTGTTTGAAGACTTTAGAAAAATCTAGATATTAAAAAATATGAATTCTTTGAGTCACACACAAGCTACATCCAATGTCTAAGAATTCACATCATATCTTTAGGTAACTAAAAACATATATTGTTTGTTGCATGCAAAGTGCGCTATTTGTTCTATTTTTGTGAGCAAATGGAAGCTTCCCTTTTCTCAAAAAAATGCAAAGTGAGCAAGGGAATCCTCACAAGCTTTGCAATAATGCCAATTGTGTAAAGTGCAAATAGCAAGCATGGCCAACAATGTCGGCTAGGCCAACACAAGTAAACTTTATAGATCATGTGTATGGATTATTGAGTGGCAAGAGTGTGCTAATCAAGAGTGTATATAAAAAGGGAGTGAACGTAAGGGTCTGCTCACATAGAGAGAGTGCACATTAAAAGCTCAAACTTAAAGGCAAAGTGCACATTTAGCAATAGTATGGAGAAAGTGAGAGTGAACATAAAGATATACATAAAGAGAGAGTGTGTAATCGCAAGACATTAGATGCAAATTAAAGAGTGTACCTGGAGAAAATATGACCAAGTAGGCAAAAAGTACACATAGAGGGATTACTCATAGAATGAGTGCATGCAATGAATGGGGATATAGAGAGGGGTTATAAGGAGAGAAATGCTAGGGTGAAAGCATGTGTAGGTGGCTTGGAAATAATGTCCACGACATTCCCTTTTGGCACTTAAAAGTGGCCAGTTAAAAGTGTTTATAATCTCAAAAGGAATCTCCATAGTAATTAAGCAATATATTTGATAATTCAAAAAAGAAAAAATCATTTTTTTTCATTTAAAGAGGTTGATAGTTATAGTTGTAGCTCTGCAATTCCTCTCTCTCTCTCTCTCTCTCTCTATCCTATGCATGTGCTCTCTCTCTCTCTCTCTCTCTCTCTCATGTTCTTTCTATCTTTCTTTCTCTCTTTGTGTTTTTATGTTCATAGGGTGTATCAAGAATCGCGTGGTGGGGGGACTTGCTTGAGCTGTTGCGCCAAACACACACTGTATACACAAGGGGAAGCTCACTCAAGAACACAAGAAGAGAGATGGAGGCCAAAATGTTTTCTTGCTAATTTATTCTTCTTCTTCCTGTACACAAAGTATAGATTAGATACAACATAAAGGAAAGTGACCTTCTAAGTCAAGCAATGCATAACCGACTACACTAATTGATTGACGTTATATCTTTGCTAGGAGTAGGTAGGTGTAACAAACTAAATATAATAAGTGATAAGTCAATGGCCATGTGAGTATCATAATGACCACCAAAGTGCTAAGTGTAGACATGCGAACTCATCTAGCCAGGCAGTCCATCATCAATGTCCGCACGTGTTGAGCTTGCCATCTCAACACTCCCCCTCAAGCTCAACTCTATCTCTGCAACTCCAAGTAAGATTCGGAACTTTCGAAGCTTATTTGCACCCAATGCCTTGTCTGAAAATGTCAGTTATCTGATTCTATGTGCTGACATATACCAAGTCAATCTCTCCTACAAGTACCTTCTCTCTCACAAAGTGGTAGTGCACCTCAATGTGTTTTGTCCTAGTATGGAACACTAGATTCCTAGCTAATTGTATGCTACTCATGTTGTCACAATGAATGACAACTAGACCATCTCCCTGCACATTCAAATCACCTAATAAATTTTGCAGCCATACCACTTCACATGCTTCCACAGCAGCACCTCTATACTCAACCTCTGTACTTGATAAAGCAACTATAGGTTGCTTTTTGCTGCTCCATGTAACTGCTGCACAACCAAGGGATAACATGAATCCACTAGTAGATCTTCTATCTAACATGCTACCAGTCCAATCTACATCTGTGTATCCAAAGACATGTACATCCTTACCTGCCTCATAAAAAGGTCCATAATGTAAAGTGGGCTTCACATACCTCAATATACGTCTAATTGCATCCAAATGAGGCTTTCTAGGCATCTACATAAACTAACTAACAAGGCCAATAACATACCTCAAGTCTGGCCTTGTGATAGTCATGTAAATCAAACTCCTTACTATCCTCGTGAACATAGTAGGGACTTTTATCTCATCCCCAACGTCAGCACTCAACTTCACATTTTGCTCCAATGGTACTGAAAGAGGCTTACATGCTGTCATACCATACTTGGATAATATATCCAAGCCATACTGCCTTTGGGATAGCCATATACCATCATCACATCTGATCACCTCAATACCAAGAAAGCATCTTAGCTCACCCAAATCCTTCATCTCAAACTTCTTCTTAAAGAAGTCATTAACTTCAGCAATCCCATTGTCACCGTCACCTGTAATAATCAAGTCATCCACATAGATGACTATGATGACCAAACCTGCATCTCTCTTTCTCACATAAAGTGAGTGATCAACATCAGAAATACAAAATCTGATATCGACAAGATACTCTCCAATCTTTTCAGACCATGCTCTAGGTTCTTGCTTCAGTCCATAGAGCGCCTTCTTTAACCTACATACATATGTGGGATGCTTTAAATCCTCATAACCTGTTGGCTAATCCATATACACTTCTTCTTGTAATTCATCATGCAAGAAGGCATTTATAACATCCATTTGCTACAAACTCCAACCTTTGGCTGTTGCCAAGGCAATCACACACCTAATAGTTGCCATCCTAGCAACTGGACTAAATGTCTCTTCATAATCTATGCCATAGTTTGAGCATAGCCTTTTGCAATCAGCCTAGCCTTATACTTGCTAATTGAACCATTTGCATTATGCTTGACTTTGTAAACCCACTTACAGCCAATAGCTTTCTTATCCTTAGGTAAGTGTACCAAATCCCAAGTCTTATTGGCTTATAATGCAGCCATCTCCTCATCCATGGTTGCATCCCAATGAGCATGACCAACAACATCCTCAAAACAAGTGGGCTCAACATCCTCAACTAGTTTCACAATATAAGCATAATGGTGAGCTGCATAACCTTCAAAGCCAAATCTTTTAACAGGGTATTTGACCCTGCTAGACCTACGTACCACTGGATCACTCAATGGAGCCTTTACATTACTATGAGCTCTCTGTACACCTAGTGTCCTGACTTAAGGAATACAAAGCTTATCATCCAAACTCTCTGAACCACTAGAATCTCCATCAAATCCCAAATGACTAGTAGATGCATCATTACCACCCAACACTTTCTTCTTTCCTTTTTTCTTCCCTGTAACACTTATAGATCCACCCTGAAGATGTGGGGCTACTCCTTAGTCTCCCAGACTGAGGGCTCACTGTAGGTATAGTACCAGATGATGTTTCTAGTTCAGTAAGACTTCGTGATTCTTGTTTTTCTTTTTGCACATAGCTGCCCTCATCATTATCATCATCTAATACATCACCATCAGGTGCATACTAGCTGCCCATCTCATCAAAGATAATATCCCTGCTCACTTTGAACTTACCTGTGACAGGGTTATAACAGTGATACCCTTTCTGCTCTAAAGAGTATCCAATAAAAATACATTTTTTTTCCTTTTGATCAAGCTTCTTCTGTAGCTCATCTAGCACATGAACATATGCAACACATCCAAATACCTTCAAGTACAATACATCGAACTTCTTGCCAGTAAAATATTTTTCAAGAGTCATCCCATGAACTGTAGCTGTGGGAGTGTTCTATTCATAATGTAGACAACAGTATGGACAGCCTCAGACCAAAAATGTTTAGGCATATCCTTTTCAGCCATTAATGCCCGTGCAACTTCTGCAATATGCCTATTTTTTCTTTCTGCAACCCCATTTTGATGTGGGGTATACTTGCAAGTAAATTGCCTCTTTATCCCATGAGTCCTCAAGAAGCCACTAAACTCATTAGAGAGGTACTCTCCCCCTCCATCTGATCTCAAGCACTTTACTTTTAAGCCTATTTCTGTTTCAACAGCTGCCTTAAAAGATTTGAAGTGCTCAAATACATCACTCTTTCCTTCATGAGGTATATCTATATCTTCCTTGAACAGTCATCAATAAATGTAACAAAGTATATGCTACCACCAAGAGATACATTCTGTGTAGGCCCCCAAACGTATGTATGCACTACATCAAGTATTTTTCGACTCACTTCTCTGTCATGCGAGAAGGGTTGTCTTGCCTGCTTACCAAACTGACATGCTTCACAGACTTTATGCAATTCTGCAACTCTAAAAGAAGGAAACCCTGTAACCAATCCTTTAGACTACATTAATTTCAGCCTTTGCACATTTGCATGTCCAATACATTTATGCCATATTTCAATATCTGCGACTACCCCTTTTCCTTTAGCATACATAGTAGCATCCATTGCAGGAATTCCATAATCTAAAGTGAACATTCGGCCAACTCTACTTCCTTTTGCGACCAACCTGCACTTATCATTAAAGTCTTCTGCAAAACAACATTTTGCATTGAATCGGTCCCGCAACCCCTGCTCTATCATTTGGCCAATAAACACTAGATTCTTTGTGATTGATGGCACATGTAATACATCTGTCAGACTCTTTGTTTGGCCATCATAAAGGGACAAGGGAACCTTTCCAATGTGTGAAATTGGGTGGCATAAATCATCACATGTCTGCACATAACCTAGATTTTATAAGTCTTGCATCTCTCCAAATCATTCAACATGACTAGTCATATGATTAGATGCACCTGAATCGACATACCATACATCATCATGTGTCCCCTTTCCTGTAACTGCATTCATAATATGCTGCATAACAAATAAGTGCTCATTTTTGTCTTCATTCTGTCGTGAAGATGATGCATAGTTTCCATGCTACAATTTACCACTACGAATATCATCCTTCTTAGCATAACAATTGGCTGCAATATGACCTATTTTGCCACAATAATGGCAAATAATAATAGAATTTCCAAAACCTCTGTTCTGCCATCCACCTCTTCCTCTAGAGCTCCCCCTACCTCTAAAGTTTCCTCTGCCTCCAGAAACCTGCATTTCACCAAACTGTTGATTGAACATGTTTTGCTGGTTATCACCAGCATGTCCCATACCACGGCCTCTCAAAGAGGATCTACCACGTCCCCTTCCTGAACTTGAGTAAAATGCTTGAACCTATTCACCATTTTTTTTCAGATGAGTCACCCTGCATATTGATCTCTTTGGTAATCATGAGAGAGATCAGCTCATCAAAATCTGGAAATGGCTTCCGTATGTATACTAAAGTAACAAATGATTTCCATGTCTTCTCATTGTTAAGGCCACTCAAAGTGGATGAAACTACATCATTAGGCATTGCGTCAATCGCTGCTAAAGCATCTACAATGCTCCTCACCTTCAACACATACTCATTGACAAATATTTCCCCTTTCTTCAAGGCATTCAATTCTTGCTTGAGTTGAATCTTTCATGCCCCTGTATTTACTAAAAACATGTTCTCAAATATTGTCCAAGCTACATGTGAAGTTTCTGCATTCCTGATATGTCCCAACATTGTATTATCAATGATTGTAGATAACCAGTATATCACCTTTTTGTCTTTCAAATTCCATTCTTTCCATGCTTTTAATTCATCTGCAGTCGAAGGGATACCCAGCTCTGGCTCCTTTTCTTCACGTGAAACAAACTCATAAAGGCCCTTTCCAATGAGGAAGTTCGTCACACGAAACTTCCATGAAGGGTAGTTGTTCTTGTCAAGATTCTCAATAATGGGATTTCCACTGTTCTCTGCCATTATCACAAAAAAGGATACAACACAACAAGCTAGTCTTCTGCAGCCTTTCACAAGTTGTGCTTGTGCTTGTGCTTGAGAGAGGAAGTGAGGGAGTGAGTGTGTGAGGGTGAGGGACCATGGTGGAGAAGCCCTATATTATCTCCTCTCTTCTTCTTCTTCTATTCTCTCCTCTTTTTTCATCTCTTGTATGGCAATGGAGCTTGGAGCTTGGAGCTTGAGGATCAAGCTTGCTTGAGCTTGCACCTTGGATCATGGAGCTATTAGAGAGCTTGCGGGAGGAGGCAACTCGATCGGGCATCAAGCTTGCTTGAGCTTGCACCTTGGATCATGGAGCTATTGGAGAGCTTGCGGGAGGAGGCAACTCAATCGGGCATCAAGCTTGCTTTAGCTTGCACCTTGGATCATGGAGCTATTGGAGAGCTTGTGTGAGGAGGCAACTCGATCGGGCATGAAGGTAAGCTCACTACACTCAGAGGTGATGTGAGAGTGTGTATGGCTATGTGAGAGGTAGCCATTATAGTTGGCTTGAAACACTTAAAACAATAAGTGGTCCGTGGGTCAGGAGCTCATTTTTGCATTCAAAGTTGAGAGAGAGAGACAGAGAGGGAGGGAGAGAGAGAGAGCTGGATAAGTTTATTGCATCATAGCAGTTAGGCAAGGAGAGCTTCGATTCATACGAATGGATGCATTCACAAGCTATTGCCGGGTGAGTTGGTTTGATTTCTAATTTCATATTCTTGGATCCTGGAGGTTGCCAGAGATTGGAAGGGAGCATAGCAAGCATCGTGCTAGATTTTTGTCAAGTTTGCATCCATTTTTGCCACTGCATTCGGACTGTCCGATTCCCAAAATCGGACCATTCAACTGCCCTAAAGTCATCCAAAATCGAACGTAGTTGGATTGTCGTCTAATCGGACAAACCTTGACCAATCCAAAATCAAACAACCCAAAAATCAAATAGCTTGATTGTCAAAGAATGAGCTTCTCTATTCACTTTTTGGCTTTTATACATAACCCTAAATCCCTTTCGGGAATTTATCCCTTTTTTACATAATCGGCCATTGTGGCAAGGCCCTCTTTTCCATTTCCTTTTATTTGCCTTATCTCTTTACCTATGCTTGTCCTACCTTTTATAATTTTTCACAAGAGGGAGCCTAGTGCTCTTTTACAATAGTTTTGGGGGCGCCTTGCATTTGAAAATACGCTTTTTCCTTTGACTTGATTTTTTAGGCTGCCCTTGCACTTTTGACCGTTTTTCCTCTTGCTTTTCCTGTTGTGTCTGATTTCCTTCTAGGTCACCTCTTTTAGGTCTCGGCTTGCACTTTTTCACTTTTGCAGCTTTCTTCTTGTGCTAAGGTTAACAATACTAGACCCTTTTAATTTTAGACAACAACGTACCCTACATGCTTTGCATCATACAACATCAGAATTCAACTTACTTTAAACACTTAACAACCCCCTTCTCCCTATTATCTAGAGTTATGCATTCGTTGGTAGGTTTAAGGTGTATTTTTCATATATTTTACTTTTAAGAAAGCAATAAAAACCCACTTTAACATAGAGATAGGGCTGAACTAAACCTCATGCTTCAACTTTACTATACATTCACAAACATAAATCTTATTTTTCCTTATTTTTCGGATGCGAAAAAAAATTCTCAAATTTTCTTACTTTTTTAATTTATTCATAATAAATTATTGATATTTATTGATTTACTAGTTTTGATTGATTGATCTCGCTGTCATGTTTCAACCCATAGAAACAGCATACACAGAACAAAAAAGATATTAGTTTTATCCTTGTCTACCATGTGTAGAAGCTCATTCCCCTGAAGCACCATGATAGTAATTCTTTGCCCATATTTGATGGTAAGAGTAGCAACAAATCTTTGGAAACAGACCAACACAAAATTTGAACCCAACTGTGTCAAGAGACACAAGAGCAATAGTGCCAAGAAGCACTAAATGAGTGTCAAAAGATACTATGCTTGTTGAGCTTGATGTTGAACTTTGATGCACCTGATGTTGAAACCTTCCCCTCCTTTACTGATTTGATTTACTAGGAATTGCGTGGAGCACTAGATCAGAGTGGTAGTGACTTTGTTGAGCCAAGGGAAGTGAGAAAATGAAGTAATAAGTGAGCTTGAAAGTCAATAGCTATGGCTTCTTCTTTAGGGTTTTTGGCAAGGCCTGGTTTTTCTATTGTAGAACATAGAGGATGGATCATTTGATAAGATTCTTGGTGGGGAAATAGCTTATGTAGTAGGCTATAAAAGACTATGGTTGCATGATTGATCACAACATGTATGTTCTTTGAGAGTTGTACAATAGGTTAGGGCGTAGATCTGAACAATGAAGGAGAAACAAGCAATGCCGGGCGGGGGGGCATGTAATGTTGTGGTTTGAGGTGATGAGAGGTAGTGCCTTGAGTGTAGGGAAATATCTCTAAAAGAATTCTTGTAAAGATATTACTTGTATGGAGAGATCCAAGAGCTCCAAGACATGTAGGTACTACTGGCTATGGAGGTCAAGAGGTGTAGAATGAAGATGGAGCAAAGAGATGAATATTGCTACTGAAACTAACCTAAGCTAAGATTAAGGACTGGAAGAGCATTATGTTAAGCTAAACCAAGCCCACCATGGCTCTAATACCTGTTGAGATATCGAGCTCCACTCGTGATACGCCAGGGTGACCGTTGTATATTTATGTCACCGACTTGTCAGTTGCAGACGCGGTTGGTACACCGCCCATGAATAATAGCTACATGATAGCTATCCTTATCTACTCTAGTTCGTGGCTCAGTTAGTATGCCACCTTAGTTAGTTGAGTTTGGTTTGAGACCCATATATAGGGTTCTTCTATTTCTTTGTACTTGAGTTCTTTTGGCTTACACAACTAAGAAGAGGAAAACTGTTTTCAGCCTCCACCCGTGTGTGTCTTCCCCCATTGTGCAAGCAAGAAAGCTTCAAGCGAGACTCCTTCCTTCTCTCCCACAATCTTGACATGGTATCAGAGCCTTGTTCATGGTAAGGAGCTCAAGAAAGCAAGCCAAGCTCGCGGTGGTCTGGTAAGAGGAGCAGTGTTGCTTTCATTTTCTGTTTTGGGAGCAGATCTCTGCAGGTAGCACAGCCGAAAATTGCAGGAGTGCATTGTCTCAGGTTGAGACGCCCTTCGCGGTGAAGCAAGAGGGCAATATATGCTGCGGGAGAAGACTTTAGCCCTCGGCGACCTTGTTTTTTTGATTTGAGGCCATTTCGGGGCCTGTTTTGCAGACGGAAGTTTTCTGCACGCACTCAGGAAAAGGCTCAGTTTTATGCTGTGCGACCACTGTTCTACAGGTTGGTGAAAAGTTACTGTAGAAATTGCATCGTATGCTTGTGCGCAGAGACATTGGGAGTTTCAGAATCATCCTTGGTTCCTGTTTATGCAAAATCGTCACTAGGAAGTGACTGTGTGGTCAAATACCACTTTCGCCAGTTTTGCAGATTTGCCCTTGTGAGGGTGAAGCTGTGTTTTTTGCAGTGACAGAATTTCTTGCAGTATTCTGTAATGGCGTCTGATTCTCTTTCACAGATTGTCACTGAAAAACTTGACAAGAACAACTTCCAGGCATGGAAGTTTAGAATGACGAATTTCCTTATGGGAAAAGGATATTGGGAATTTGTTGCAGGAAATGAAGAAGAACCAGTTCTTCCTGATGTTCCCAATCAACAACAAATGCAGGCATTTAAAACATGGCATGAGAGAGCCAGGAAAGTTATGTATTGGCTGTCTATCAGTATTTCAGACTCTATGATTGTGCATATTCAGGATGCAAGTACGCCAAAGGAGGCATGGGATACTTTGTCAAAAATGTATAGCACAAATACGCAAGCCAGGAAAATGCAGCTCAAGCAAGAGTTGCATAATGTGCAAAGAGAAAGTATGAGCATCAACGACTACCACATGAAGGTGAAGAAGATTGCAGATGCACTTGCTTCCATTGGGTCGCCAGTGGAAGATGATGATTTAGTTTCCGTGACCTTGAATGGTCTAGGAAAGGATTATGCACAGTTTCGGACATCCATTTCAGTTCGTGAAAGATTTCCTGATTTTGAGGAGTTGATTGCTCTTCTAATTTCTGAGGAACAGAGAAATGGTGGTGCATCTTCTTCAGGAGGAACTTCAAAAGAAGCTGTCTTCTACTCAAATGCTGGAAGAGGTAGAGGCAGAGGTAGAGGAGGCCGATTTGGAGGCCGTGGCAGAAATCAGAATATGCAGCAAACTCAAGAAAACTAGTCCTATGGAGGAGGACGTGGTAACTCTAGAGGCAGGGGAAGCCAAAGAGGTCGTGGTGGATGGCAAAGAGGCCAAAATGCAAACAGTAATGTTGAATGCTACTACTGTGGTAAAATGGGTCATATGGCTAAAGACTGCTATAAAAAGCAGAATGACATCATGAATGGAAAACTGCAACAAGGGAATTATGCATCTTCTAGTAGACAGGGTGATGACAGAAATGAGCATTTGTTCATGGTGCAGCACATGAACAATTCTATGACAAGTGCAGAAGAAAGCAATGATGTATGGTATGTTGACTCAGGTGCATCAAACCACATGACAGGTCATGCAGAATGGATGGAGGATGCAAGGAAAATGGAAAAACCAGGATTTGTGGAGACTGGTGATGATACTGCACATCCTATTGTGCAGATTGGAAAAATTCCCTTGTCTATGCAGGGTGGGAAAAAGAAATACCTGTCCGATGTATTTCATGTCCCGAATATTACCAAGAATCTGGTTTCAGTTGGTCAAATGGTTGAACAGGGCTTGCAGGTCAGATTTAATCCTCATGGATGCTTTGTTGAGGATATGAAAAATAAAGGTCGCTTGATAGCAAAAGGAAAGAAGAAGGGCAGAATGTTTACATTGGATGCAGACATGTCTGAATTGAGTGCAGCAATGTTTGCACATGGGACCGGTGTAGTTGCAGATATTGATATCTGGCATAAACGCATTGGTCATGTTAATGTACAGCGACTTAAATCAATGCAGGCCCAAAATATTGTTGCAGGATTGCCCAAATTCAAGGTTGCAGAAATGCATAAGGTATGTGAAGCCTGTCAGTTTGGAAAACAGGCAAGGAAACCATTTCCTAGACATGTTCAAGAGAGTGAGAAGCCATTGGAATTAATTCACTCTGATGTGTGGACAACTAAAGCTGCATCTCTTGGAGGCTGTCATTATTTTGTCAGTTTTATTGATGACTATAGCAGAAAAGTTTGGGTGTATTTTATGAAAAAGAAAAGTGAAGTTTTTGGGCATTTCAAAACTCTTAAAGCTATGGTTGAAAAAGAAACAGGCTTGCAGATAAAATGCCTAAGGTCAGATGGAGGGGGAGAGTACCTCTCAAATGAGTTTGCAAAGTTCTTGCAGGAGCATGGCATAAAGCAGCAATATTCATGCAGTTATACCCCACAACAAAATGGAATTGCAGAAAGGAAAAACAGGCATATTGGAGAGGTATCTCGTGCCATGCTCAATGAAAAAGACTTGCCAGATTTTTATTGGGCTGAAGCAGTTGCTACAGCAGTCTACATAATGAACAGGACTCCCACTGCAGCAATACATGGAATGACTCCAGAGGAGAGGTATACTGGTAGGAAACCAGATATTTCTCATTTGAAAATTTTTGGTTGCATTGCCTATGTACATGTGCCAAATGAGCTGAGATCCAAGTTGGATCCAAAAGCTGAGAAGTGCATCTTTATTGGTTACTCTCTGCAGCAAAAAGGGTATAGATGCTATAACCCTTCTACTCGTAAGTTTACAGTGAGCAGAGATGTTGCTTTTGATGAGATGAGTAGCTGGTATAAACCAGTAAATGTGATTGATGATGAAGATGCACAAAATGGTAATGCTACACAGAATTCACAGCAGCAGTCACAAAATATTAGTGGACCTGGAGCGTCCTCTAGCAGTGGTTCACATTCTTTGCCATGGACAGGCAGATTGAGATCAGGAGAATCTTCTCAAAGCAATGCAGATAGTGGTATGCAGGTATCACGAAAAGGAAAAGAGAAGGTTGATCAGCCCATGTTTGATGTGAATGCAGGTCACTCTTATGTGGATGGTGAATCCAGTGGCTCAGAACAGAGCATTGATGATGAGTTGGGTATTCCTTCTATTGTTACACCTGGAGTAAGGAAGACCAGGGATGTTTTGAGAGCACCTGGGAGTGAACCTACTTTGCGCAGGTCTACAAGAGCTAGGTATCCTGTGGATAGGCTGAAATATGATGGATTTACAGCCATTCACTATGCATATATGGTCAAAGTGATACAGGAACCAGAACCCACATCTTTTGAGCAAGCCATGGGAAAAGAAAAATGGGAGAAAGCCATGGATGAAGAAATGGATGCCTTGGAAGCAAATGCTACATGGGAGTTAGTACCTTTGCCTAAAGGTAAGAATGCAATTGGCTGTAAGTGGGTTTATAAGGTGAAGCACAATGTTGATGGTTCTGTGAACAGATACAAGGCAAGATTAGTAGTCAAGGGGTATGCACAAACATATGGCATTGACTATGAAGAAACATTTAGTCCGGTTGCAAGGATGGCAACCGTAAGAGCAGTCATTGCTATGGCTGCATCAAAGGGATGGTCTTTACATCAGATGGATGTAAAGAATGCCTTCTTGCATGGTGATTTGCAAGAAGAGGTCTATATGGAGCAGCCACCAGGTTATGTGCATGCTGTTCATCCTGAGTTTGTTTGCAGGTTGAAGAAAGCCTTGTATGGCTTGAAGCAAGCACCTAGAGCATGGTCTGACAAGATAGGACAGTATCTTGTCACTATTGGCTTTCAGATTTCCAAGGCAGATTTCTCACTTTATGTGAGAAAAACAGAGAAAGGTATTATGCTGCTTGTCATTTATGTTGATGATTTGATTATGACAGGTGATAGTGATGAAGATATCCTTCATGTGAAAATGCTATTGAAGCAGAAGTTTGAGATGAAGGATTTGGGAGAGCTGCGTTATTTCTTGGGCATTGAGGTGATTAGATCACCAAGTGGGATACAGCTCTTGCAGAGGCAGTATGGATTGGACATGCTGTCCAAATATGGGATGACAGGCTGTAAGCCTATTTCAGTTCCTTTGGAGCAAAATGTGAAGCTGAGCACAGATGCAGGTGAGCTTCTAGAAGACCCTACTATGTACAGACGCATAGTAGGAAGTTTGATTTATATGACTATTACCAGGCCAGATTTGAGCTATGCTGTTGGATTGGTAAGTCAGTTTATGCAGGCTCCAAGGAAACCACATTTGGATGCGGCTAGACGCATACTTAGGTATGTGAAGTCCACATTGCAGTATGGACTATTTTATGAGACTGGGGTTCAGATACAGTTGCATGGATACACTGATGCTGATTGGGCTGGTAGTATTTCTGATAGACGATCTACTAGTGGATATGTATTCTCTTTTGGGAGTGCTGCAGTCACTTGGAGCAGCAAGAAACAGCCTACAGTTGCCTTGTCGAGCACAGAGGCTGAGTACAGGGGTGCAGCAATGGCTGCATGTGAGGTAGCTTGGTTGCATAAGCTACTTTATGATATGCATCAGTCTACAGATGGGCCAGTTGTCATTTATTGTGACAACATGAGTAGTATACACTTGGCAAATAACCCAGTCTATCATGCTAGAACAAAGCACATTGAGGTGCATTATCACTATGTGCGAGAGAGGGTTTTACTAGGTCTTATTGATCTAGTTTATGTCAGCACAGAGGATCAAGTAGCTGACATATTCACGAAGGCATTGGGCGCAGAGAAGCTGCGCAAGTTCAGAGACCTGCTTGGTGTGCAGGAATTGGGATTGAGCTCGAGGGGGAGTGTTGAGATATCGAGCTCCACTCGTGATACGCCAGGGTGACCGTTGTATATTTATGTCACCGACTTGTCAGTTGCAGACGCGGTTGGTACACCGCCCATGAATAATAGCTACATGATAGCTATCCTTATCTACTCTAGTTCGTGGCTCAGTTAGTATGCCACCTTAGTTAGTTGAGTTTGGTTTGAGACCCATATATAGGGTTCTTCTATTTCTTTGTACTTGAGTTCTTTTGGCTTACACAACTAAGAAGAGGAAAACTGTTTTCAGCCTCCACCCGTGTGTGTCTTCCCCCATTGTGCAAGCAAGAAAGCTTCAAGCGAGACTCCTTCCTTCTCTCCCACAATCTTGACAATACCATGTTGAGAAACGTGGATCTTGAGCAAGGTTAGCTATGGAGGTTGGAAGTCAGTGACAAGAAGCATGATGACTAATGATTGGACAAGACTCTTACTCAAGTGAATTAGGTTCCAAGATTTTATTAGCTTGGACTCATAAACACAATCTTGAGTAGACATGGACAACACTGAAAGTACAAAGTACAATAGCATTGCATTCAAATGATTGTCAAGTACACTCTTTTATAGTTCTAGGATGGTACCACCTTCCTCCACTATATCTATGGGATAAATGCAACTTTTCCTAGATTGAGCTACATGTTCCTTGTCTAGTTATTCCATACAAAGAGGCACATATGGGTGTGCTTGCATATTTCTCAACACTTACAACACCTAACCTTGTGGAAATGCAGATTTTACTTTTTGGAGAAGAAGATGTCTCAAGTGCATCAAAAATTTATGTGGGTTTGGCACATGAAGGGACCTCGTCACTCTCTAGGACTACAATAATAAATTATCATCTCACTATGGCTCTATTTGAAGCTCATTTGAAGCTAGTAGATGTGGCTCACCCCATGGAATATGTGTATCCACCAAATCTAAAAACCCAATGAAGGAAGACATGACTCCAAGTTTCTATATGGGGTATTAAACTCTTTGAGACCATTTATGAAATGTTTTTGTGATTTGGCTAGTCACAAATCAAAATGTAAAAGCAATTCAATACTATGGTTCCATGATGCTTCATGGTTTGTTATGCTTAACATTGACGTATAGTAATCCAAGTAAAATCTCCTAAAGGCTACATGATATTATTCTTCAAATGCCTTGTCCCACTGAGGCACACAATGTAGTTAAAGCAACCCTAGTATTCTCATACTTCCACGAAATGGTTCTGACTACAACTAACAACCTTATGATTAATAATGTTTCTCAAAGCATCCTTGGCAATACAAAATGTGAAGAGGCTAGGATAATTGAAAAGTGCTTCACCTCCAAAAAAAAAAAGCTTCTAATCCAATAAGCAATCCATCCATACAAAGAGGCTCTCAAGCCTCTTCTCATGGAAGGCAATATCTGCAAGGCTCAAGAGGCTTCATTATGTCTGCCCCTAGTTCCAAGAATAGCCTAAACACATCTCATAACCTCAAAAGGAAGTGATTTTTTCTAAAAGAATGTAATTGAACTATTAAACATTTTCTATTTGACTAATTGATGCAAATTACAATTATTTAGCCACATGGCTGCAAGCATATTGTTTGTCTTATGTTAAGACCCTACATATCTCTTTTTATAATGGGTTATTGGACTTGGTCAAGCCAAACAGTAGCTTTAAAGATTTTTTCTACCTACTTAATCAACCCCTAATCCCAAATCTCTTTGATAACCTCATCCTTAGATGGAAATTTTGCCATCTCTAAGGGACTCTCTCTACAAGCCCATGGATACTTTTTGTGGTACCACATACCCTCTTGTAACTATGAATTCTATGATAGTGCATTCTACTTTAAGAATACATGTCATGTTTGTACTCTCAATCTAAACATTATTACGAATAAAAATCTCAAGCTCTGGTTTCTAAGGGATTAAATCATGTATCTTCCAAAATCTATAATATGAAGGATTGAATCATGTCTCTTCCAAAAGCTATAATATGAAGGAGGCTCATGACTCTCTACTTGCTAGTTTGGAGAAATTCTACACTCTATCCATCTGGATACAAGTAGCTAAAAATTCTCATCTTATATAAATTAAATGTTAAATTCAGTAATCTCATCTATTGGTGTTACCCACTACAATCATGAATTCAACCCCGAGGAGTTCTCTAATATACTAGAGGACTTTTATATCGCTAGCATATATAAGTCCCCTAATAACTTGTTATTCTTTTGCAAACAATTAGTTATCTCCCTTGCAAAATAAAAATTCAATGGGATCAATTTTAATCATTGTAACTTGGATGTACCCACCATCCATAAAATGTTCATGTATCCCTTGTGTTGAGATGGCAAGCTCAACAAGTGCAAATATTGATGGACTGCCTAGTTAGATGGGTCCACACAGTTATACTTAGCATGTTAGTGATCATTATGATTCTCACATAGCCACTAACTTATTGCTTATTATATTTGGTTTGTTGCACCTACCTATACATGGCATAGTTATAGCACCAATAAATCAGTATAGTCAGTTATGTATTGTTTAACTTGATAGACCACTTTCCTTTATGTTGTATCTTATCTATACTTTGTGTACATAGTATTATGTGTGAAAGAAGAGGAAAAAATCAGTAAGAAAACGTTTTGATCTCTAATCTCTCTTCTTGTCCTCTTAAGTGAGCTTCCTCTTGTGTGTATGGTGTGTGTTTGGCATAGCAGCTCAAGGAAGTCCCCCCACCACACGATTCATGACATAGTATCAGAGCAATACCATTATGAGAGGCTAGATTTGAAGGTTGAAGTGAAGGAGAAGAGGCAAGGATTCAAGCAAGAAATAAATGGATAAGAAGCTCGCCCATTCTTCCACTCTTTCTCTTAGAGATAGTATTTATCGAGGCACTTGAAGTAAGGTAGAGCACATATTTCAGATTACTATGAGATTTGATGTGTGAGTAGAGAAACATTGTAGAGGAAATCAACCACCAAGACCCACGGGCCACTTATTGTTTCAAGCATTCCAAGCCGAGCACTAATGGCTAACTCTCACATAGCCAATGTGCTATCCATTCTTACGAGTGTACTGAGCTTACCTCCATGCCCGATCAAGTTGCCTGCTCTCCCAAGCACTCCGATAGCTCCACGATCCAAGTGCAAGCTTTCAAGCAAGTCCCATCCTCAGGCTCCATGCTCCAAGCTCCATTTCTGCGAGCAAGACAAGAGAAGAGAAGAGAAGAGAAAAAGAGAGGAGAAGATGGAGAGCTTCTCCACCACCGTCCCTCACCCTCACACACTCACTCTCTCACACTCTCACACTCTTTCTCTCAAAAAGCACAAGCTCAAGCATGCAAGAAGAAGAAGAAGAAGAAGAGAAGAGCTACTTTTGGCCACACACAAGAATGAGCTTCTCATTCACTTTTCAATTTTATATACAAAACCCTAAATCCCTTTTGGGCGGTCATCCCCTTATCCCCTTTTTTACATGGCTGACCGTAGCTATTAGGCCATTTTTTCCATTGTCCTCCTATCTTCTTAGCTTCCTTCTTACCGCCCATCTACCTTTACAATTTGCATGCGGCACTCTTAAAATAAATCCTGGTGTGCCTTGCTCTCTGTTGCAAAAGTATTGACTTGTGCTTTTTCTTGTGCGCCTCTCTCTTTTCTGCACTTCTTGTGTTTTCATATTTTTATTGGCACGCCTTCGTCTTCCGTTTTACTTTTGCCTTGACCTTATCTTTTGCTTTAGATTTTCCACCTTGTTTGTTTGAGGGTTAACATTACCCCCCTCCTATACGAGTGCCAGTCCCATGGTACTCACCGTCGTAGGTAGTAGGCTTTGGCATGCACCGAAGACATGGGTGGAAGGGATTGATGTGGTTTGTTGCCTTGGAGGAGTTTTGGCGGTGGTGCGAATAAAGGTGGTTGGTGGCACTTTGTTGGCCTGGCATATGTACATGTTTCAGATGAAAAGAGGAAGAAGCTTGATCCAAATGCAAAAAAGGCCATATTTATTGGGTATGCACAAGATAGAAAAGCATACAAATGCTACAATCCTTCATTGGTCTCAAGATATGTAGTATTTGATGAGCTGAAATCATGGCATGAGAAGAAGATCACCTTGATGAATGATGATGATGTTTCTTAGGAGACTTATGTACATGTAGGTACAAATGAGAGTGCAAAAATTTTTGGGCCTTCTAAAGATGCTACTACATCAGTTTGTCCTTGGACATGTAGATTGAGGACTTCAGCATCTTTGTCCACTAACACGGGTATGTTAGTGAGGGGGGAGAAATGTGGATAAAGGCAAAGGCAAACTTGATGATGTTACAGGGCCACTCACTTGTGGTTATGATTCACTTGGCACTGACAACTTGGATAGTTATTTTGGTATCCCATCAGATGTGACTCCTGGTGTGAGACATAAATATGTACCACCTCATGAGAGAGGAGAATCTTATACTGCACCTCAGTTGAGGAGATCAGAAAGAGTCAAGAAGCCTGTGGATAGGCTTACATACAGTGGTTATACAATGAGGCACTATGCATATATGGAAAAAGTCACTAGCTTCAAGGAACCCACAAAGTTTTCTGAAGCTATTTTGGATTATCATTGGTGTAAGGCAATGGATGAGAATATCCAACATTGGCTGAAAATGACACTTGGGATTTGGTTGATTTTTCTGAAGGAAAAATGGTTATTGGTTGCAAATGGGTATACAAAGTGAAGTGCAAATCAGATGGCACATTAGAAAGATACAAGGCAAGACTTGTGGCAAAAGGGTATGCACAACAATATGGTCTTGATTATGAGGAGACATTCAACCCTGTAAAACGGCAACTGTGAGAATAGTGATTGCATTGGTAGCATCCAAAGGATGGAGTATGTATTAGATGGATATGAAGAATGATTTTCTCATTGGTGATTTGGTTGAGGAAGTATACATGGATCAGCCCAAGGGCTATGTACATCCAGATTTTCCTACACATGTGTGTAGATTGAAGAAAGCATTGTATGGGGGCTAAAGTAAGCACCTAGAGCTTGGAATGCTAAGATAAGTACATGCTGACAGAAACTTGGTTTCACTATGGGCAAGGTTGATTATAGCATATTTACAAAGAAGACAAGGGCTGGTTATGTGATATTAGTCATCTATGTGGATGACTTGATCATTATAGCTGATGATGTCATGGAATTGGAGAGATCAAGGAAATGTTACATGCTGAATTTCAGGTCAAAAATTTGGGTGAATTGAAGTATTTCCTTGGGATCAAGGTTGTCTCTACACCTCATGGTACTTGGTTGCTGCAAAAGTAGTATGCACAAGACATGTTAACCAAGTATGGTATGTTGGATTGCTAGTCTTTGAGCACTCCATTGGAACAAAATGTTAAGCTACTTGCAGATGTTGGGCATGGGATTGAGAATGTCACTATGTATAGACAAATGGTGAGTAGCTTGATTTACCTTACCATTACTAGACCGGATCTTAGCTATTCAGTTGGATTGATTAGCCAATTCATGCATAAGTCTATGAAGCCTCACTTGGATGTAGTGAGGAGGATCTTGAGATATGTGAAGGCTACATCAGACTATGGTCTATTCTATGAGCATAGTAAGCCTTTGGAGCTTACAGAGGATATACAGATGCTGACTGGGCAAGAAGTGCCTATGATAGGAGATCTACTAGTGGATATGCATTTTCCCTTGGTAGTAGTATGGTCAGTTGGAGCAGTAAGAAGTAACCTACGGTTGCACTCTCCAGTACTGAGGCATAGTATAGAGATGCTGCACTAACTGCATGTAAGGCAGCATGGTTCATGAAGCTTCTTGATGATTCGGGCATGCAGGAAGTCAAGCCTGTCACACTCTATTCTGACAATATGAGTAGTGTGCTCCTAGCCAATAATCCTATCTATCGTGCTAGGACTAAGCACATTGAGGTACACTATCACTTTATTAGAGAAAAAGTGATTGCATGTGACATTGATTTGGTCCATATGAGGACAGAAGACCAAGTTGTAGATATCTTTACCAAGTCATTGGGTAAAGATAAGTTTGTGCATTTTAGAGAGCTACTTGGAGTGAAGTACCCCACATGAGCTTGAGGGGGAGTGTTGAAGAGTCAAGCTCATAGTCCTTGGTCCTTAGTTGAATAAGGTTAAGTCATACTGACTTAATCATGATTGGATCTAGGTTACTTGGTTTTGTATGAGAGGGTTTTATTACAGTTGACTTCACTATGTTGATGATAATGGGTTGAACAGGGAGCATGTCTGCTACCCTTTTGGCCTAAGCATTTGTCCATCTCTCTCTCTCTCATTTCTCATATTTCTAACTTTTTATCCTTCACAATTAGGTACTCATCAAGCTTGAGTACAAATTTCAAGAGACCGTCACATTCATCATTCAGGAATCACCTCAAATAATTGAACAAAGTATGACTCTAGGGTCTCCAAGTTGTAAAATATAATGTTGTATTTGTTGTAAACCATCACCTCTCGTGGTAACAAATGATACATATCTTTGATATGAAATGGAGCTCCTAGGAGTTGTAGAACTTGATCATTCACTTGTTTTCACATTATTTTGAGTGATGTTGGGTTTGGCAATATCAATCCTTGCATCTTAGATTCCTTCAACTTCTATAAAGAGATTTGTAAATAGCTAGATATACCTGCCTCATCCAATAAAGCTTACAAGTCACTTGAACTAAGTTGAATCCCTCTCAAGAAAATCTTGATCTCCTATTTTGCAAGATTTTGATACGTTGGATCCTTCAAGATTGCTTTGATAGCTTACTTATTTAAAAGCATTTTAAAGGGTTCAATTGATGCCTCCATGCTTGAAATTGTTTCTTCATTGGGTTGTAGGATATTCATGTATTCACAATAAAAAATGTTTAATTATCATAGGGGATTCTTAGGTTAGGAAATATGGCTCAAGAACTACCTATTTACTCAAGGGATGCTTTGTTAATAGGTAGCTAGCGGCATTTTGTTTCAAGAGATATCTAATTAATGGGATGCTCAAGTCAAGGATGCTTAGTTAAGATACTACCTAAATTAGTCAAGGGATGCTTAGGGTAGGGGATGGGAACTACATAGTTAGTTAGGGATGCTTGGTTTAGGAAATTACCTAGTTAGTCACAAGAGAGTCTTAAGTCAATGCTACTTATTTTAGGAACTATCTAGTTAGTTAGGGGATGTTTAGGTCAAGACCTATGTTTTAGGAACTACATAGTTAGTTAGGGGATGCCTTGTCTATAGAGATAGACACACAAAGCTTGGCTTAGGAACCTAATTAGTCAAGGGATTCTTGTTTAAGATACTACTAATTAGTTATGGGATGCTTCCAAGCTCCATTACCACGAGCAAGACAAGAGAAGAGAAGAGAAGAGAAGAAGAGAGGAGAAGATGGAGAGCTTCTCCTCCTCAGTCCCTCACCCTCACACACTCACTCCCTCACACTCTCACACTCCCTCTCTCAAGCACAAGCTCAAGCAAGCAAGAACAAGAAGAAGAAGAAGAAGAGGAGAGCTACTTTTGGCCACACACAAGAATGAGCTTCTCATTCACTTTTCAACTTTATATACAAAACCCTAAATCCCTTTTGGGTGGTCATCCGCTTTTCCCCTTTTTTACATGGCCGGCCCTTTTCCCCATTGTCCTTCTATCTTCCTAGCTTCCTTTCCACTGCCCGTCTACATTTACAAATTGCACGGGTGAGAGCCCGACGCTCTTTTACAATATTTCAGGGTGCGCCTTTTCCATTTTAAAATGTGCCTTTCCCCTTCGGCATTCGCCTTGGACTTTTAAGGTTGCCCTTGTGCTTTTGGTCTTTTTTCCTCTTCCTCCTTCAGTCGGGCTACCTTTTTTCTCACCTTTGCCCTGTGTCTTTTCCACTTTATTTTGCTTTCTTTGTGTTGGGGTTAACATTACCCCCCTCCTAGACAAGTACCAGTCCCATGGCACTCACCGTCGTACGTAGCAGGCTGTAGCATGCACCGAAGATGTGGGTGACAAGGACGCCTGTGGTTTCCGTGGAGGAGTGTGGGTGGTGGTGTGGCAGAAGGTCCTGGGAGCCTGTTGGTGGCCAAGGTGGCTGGTGGAAGGTTGTTGGAGTTGGTGGTAGGGCTATTCTGTGTTGGGGATTGCATTGATGGCCAGCACAAGTGTTGATTTGTTGGGGATTCTGCTCATGACGATTCATTGCGGGCTTGTAAGAAGGGAAGGGATAAGCATTCAGAGTTGGGTGTTGATGAAGAGAGATCGACACTTTCGTTAGAGTCTTCAATACTTGCAATTGAAAACCTCTCATGTGGTCTCTCCCTCAGGGGTAGTGCTAGTCTTCTTATAGTGCACAAGACATAGTTTGATTAGTTTGGGAGACAGGTCGAACTCTAAGCAAGCCTGAAGTATTGTCTTGCACTTGAGGACCCAAACCGTGTATATACTTTGGTGCAGATATTATGTGAGTGCTCGTGCATATTTAGGTATTACTTAGCTAGAAGACTGTCGGCCTAGTTCCTTGTAGAGCAATGGGTCAGTGAAGCAAGGTCTTAGTTGATGGAAAAATTTGTCGATGAAGACGGGGGAGTACACTTGAAGATTGCTTGAGACATCATTATGGTCTTGTCAAGGCAATGTAGCACAATTAAGCTCTGTGATGTCTTAGCTTTTGGTAGCTAGTGGCTACTCGTAGCGCTTGAAAAGTATGGTGTACTTTTCCATAGTCTTTCATGCCATGCTTACCACTGTTGAATGTAATGGCATTGAGATGGAGTGCAAAAAAATTGTGCAAGTGGTCAAGGGTGACAGGTCTAACCATAGGCGAGGCGAGCTCCCTAGGTATGTCCTGCCCTTAATGTGCCCTGAACAATTGTGGGGGATGTACAAAGGGCTAGGGGATTAGGGACGAAGCCAGCCGACCACGGTCACTGGACGTACCTAATTTGAGGACCCCTAGGTGTGGTGTTGTGATCATGTGTGCTTTTTCTTTCTTTCTTTCTTTCTTTCTTTTTCTTTTTCTTTTTCTTTTTCTTTTTTTCCTTTTCTTTTCTTTCTTTCTTTCTTTCTTTCTTTCTTTCTTTTCTTTCTTTTTTTTTTCTTTTTTTTTGGTGGGAAAAATGAATACAATCAATGCCATACATTGAGGCTATTAGCCTTTCATTTGGATTGAGAAATGTTGGGATTCAAAGGTTATGAAGAATTGATATTACAGAGATGATTGTGTCACCAGCCTTGATGCTAGGGGAACTGTTATTGAGATGGGGAGATACACTTGAGATATTGCAAACCTCCTTGCGACACACGCGATGTTGGTACAATTGAGGTAACGACTGTCGTGAGCCAACTATAGAGCTTGCCCCAGAAAGGGAGCATGGCCCATGAATGTGCATTGGGCCATGCGATGTGGGTGGTCGACAAGGGTGATTTTTGCTTTCGGTAGCGTGGCTTTGTCGTAGCTCTTTGTGGGGTCAATGGTCTTGCTGTGATCGGGCATTGAACACTTTTGCACAAGGACCTGTATTATCCTGCATCCACTTGTCACTTTGTGAGAGTATATGCTCGCTTGTGTTAAGTGCATCGAACAAATGCAATCATGATAATACATAATTTTTCAGAATTCTATTATGTTCATTGGGATGCCTATTTCATTGCTTGTTAAGGTCGCATACATTAACGAAAAGTAACGGGAATGTGTACAAGTGGGGATCTTGCCCCTTTACTCATCAAAAAACAAAATGTTCTGGCATGCTAACTTGTCGAGCCACTTGTACATCATAGGGATTTAGTCGATAGGTACGAGGCGGGGTGAGTCCAGTTGGCTAGGCGACCGGGGCAGTGCTAGTGCGGGGCTCCCGTGAGGCTGGGCAGGGAAGATGTCGGCCAGGACATGAATGGTGTAGTCCCGGGCTGCTACCGTTTCCAGAATGTCTTTAAACAATTCATTAAATTCTGCCCTATCCCTAGCCGCCTTGTCACTTCGTGAGCACCTGGTGCCCGAGTGTGCATTGGGGGTTTGTGCAACTGGCGTTGCCACATTTTGTGTGCCTCTTAGAGCGTTTTCTCCCCTGGCCCACGGATTCTTCGGCCTTCGTCCAGGGCGGTGTCGCTTGGGGCCACGTTTCTTGGCGTACCTTTTAAGAGTGGGCACGTAGCGCACTGGCGGAGAGGCGTGTGCTGCATGTTCCCGTCGACTGCGAAGAGCGTTTTTGCAAGCTAGCTGCCCTTGGTTCTCCACGTTTTCCTTGCGAAGGGCCTGTAAGATGCGAATCAAGGATTAGGATTTGTCACATGATAAGATCATTCATATGTAAGGGATTATAGTGCAGATTATCAAGCGCATAGGACGAGAAGGGGAGTGGTGGGGCATGCAGTGCTTGTTGTAGAGAGATGGCCCCCGTGATGTATATTTAGCCTCCTTCCATTAGCAGATCTTGGTACACACCGAGTTACCTCGGCTGGCGGTCATGGATTTAGGTAGGGCTCCTCCCCAGAAGGATAGACCGGAAAGGGAAGAAGGTGTATAGAAAGGGACTATACCCTGTCTACACCATCAGAGTTATTGGTCAAGGCTTTCTATGGTGGTAATGTGGGTTGCATGCCCTTCACTTGGAGGTGGGGATAGTCACACGGCTTTTAAATGCATGATGAGAGGAGGACTCGAGAAGCTTAGCCTATGAGACCCAACTCTTCTCCTTGCGCTTGACTATCATTGCTTGTGTGTGTTGATATTGTTTATACACGATGGCACAAAAAGCAGTGTTTATTTATATACATATTTATGAATCCATGTCACTTCACGAGGATAAGAACCAAGTGTAGAACTCGGGGTTGTACCGGAGCGTGGCACATGCATCCAGTATTCGCGGCAGCTTACTTAATACTGATAGATATTTTGCCACGTCGAGTAGCATGGAACCTTGACCGAGTCTCCTGGCAATATGTAACTCCTCCTCAGTGAGAACCTTATCAATTAAAGGGCCCTGTAGCTTAGTTCCAGCTAAGTCCGTACCCCGAATGTCAGTCAGCACTCGAAGGGAAGTCAGTGCCACATAGGTTGGGTCTCTTTGAGACCGCCATTTGGCCAATCACTCTTCTGAGACCGTCATGATCTGAGCCCCTATTTCGGCCATTACAATGCGGCTTTTGCACCAACGCTGCTCAAATTGACTCTGGCCTGCTGACAATCACTTTAGTTGCTCTATGTCTACGAGGTTCGGTCGGTAGAGCATTTCATTGAACGTGACGGTTAAGCGCAGTTCGTCAGCCTCCTCGTCAGGGATGAGTCGCATGCGTTCATGCAGGAGCCTGTCGTAGTGCCCGTTAAGATGTTCTTGTTCTTCCCATGTTAGAGGAAAGGTCAAGTAATCTTTGAGCTGCTCTTTGGGGATTGTGCCCATGTTCGCAAGGACGTAGACACGTGCGACCACTTTGAGCTTAGCATCCAACTCAGTTAAGCATTCTGTGACACTCCTATGTTCAACGAGGGCTTGCTCGATTGCTATCTCATGCAAAGTTCTAAGAGTTTCCTTCAGCTTTAGCATGGCTAGGGGCTCAGGCCTAGATGAGCAAGATTGGTCAACGCTAGGGTCTCTTATGCTCTTGGGGTTCTCACGTTTCTCCTGAGGTTTTGCTGCAATTTTGTCATGGTTCTTCTTGAATGTGACTGATATAGATTTGTCACCCTGTTGTGATGACGTTGTATATTCCACTCTTGATTGGTCAATGCAAGTTCTATTGTCAGTGGATAGAGTGTTGTAAGCAACTGTTGATGGCAACAGTTGCTTTGGTTTTTCAGAGCACACGGATGTGTCTGAGGGTTCACCGCTATTAGGAGAGGCATTAATGGGTTCATTGGTGGGTGGACTCGATGCTTTATTCATTGGCTCTCCAGTGCTCTTCGTCTCAATGTTCTTGGGGTCCACAACCACCTGCAATTGCTGTTGTTTTCGTTGTTTTCTCCTTTGTTTCCTGGTTCGTGAAGGTGCATCTCTCGCCAATTCAGGATTCTGGACTAGGCCACCCAGTGATGTGCTTGGTTGGGCCTCAACATTTCCCTTCTCTAGTGTGTCCTCATGGGACACAACTATGGCCTGCTAAATAGCAATGCCCGGTTGTGAGGATACAACTGCCTCCCTTTTCGGATAGTCTATCCCTTCAACCGACTCCCTTGTGTTGAACTCCTCTAGCCTAGGCTTTAGGCACTTTGAAAGTGCTGGAGCTGTCGAGGGATTTGGTTGCGACACCTCCTCCACAGGTATACTACTAAGGACACGTTCCATAAGGGGCATTGTCACAGCCAAGGGCTGTGACTGCTGTGATCCCTGATTGGAAGTAGTAGCAGCTAGTTTAGTGGGCTGTCTACCCTTGGTGGATTGTGGTGTCAAGTCCCTAGGGTGATCGAAAGTGGCCGTGTTTTTTGTTGCCCTTTGAGCACTCACCTGTGTAGATCGAGCATGAGTTGATCTAGTCACATTAGGTTGCTCATGCCTATCCTTGGGTCGAGAGCCACACAGATGGCGTCATGTCCCACCTCTTGGACATTTGAAAGCTTGGATGGAGATAGAGATTGGAATTGAGCAGTCGCCCTTGACAACTGTTGTTGTGCTTCCTGTGTCCATTTGGAAAAAGAGGATGTAGGAGATCTAGGACTCTTAGGTGGACTTGGCACTGGCTAAAGGATTTGCTCATGGCCGTTCGATGATTTTGCTATTTGCTTTGTTGAGCATTTAACCTTGCCATGAGCAATGTTGTGCCTATGATGCTTGCAGTCCTCTTGGGGAATCAAAGGCTCCTTGGGCACTAGCGGCTTTTGCGTATCCTCAATGATTACACCTGATGTCTGCTTGTCAAGCACACTAGGCTGAGGATCTACCCTCCGATTGGTTTCGTTTGGTTTCTTGATTTCGACTATGAGGGGCTTGGTCACTCCCCTGTTGTTGACTTGAGACTTGGTTTTCCATTTAGATCTCCTCCTACGCTTCTTTGCTCTTGATACAATCTGGCCTTCAGTCGACCAGGGAGGTTTAACAGGGGGTTTTGGTACCTAAATCCATCGGTTGCCTTCATAATACCCTTGAGCACGTAGCAACGCTTCGGATATCCATCGCGGTGTTATGCTGACTCTCCATCGATGCCTTCGTCTATAAGGCTTGGCCTTCCTTTGGGGTCTTCTACGATATTCGTAAGTCCCAAGGCCATCCTTGGCATTGTCTCTTGACCTTCTTATTTCCAGCATGGCCTCACTCACTGGTTCTCATTGTTCGACCTGTGCTTGTATTAACTCTTCCAACAAGTCCTTGCTCTCATCTGTAGGCTTGACTGTTATGACAGCACCTTGCTTACCTTTCCCTCGAGGTTTGATGAGGTCACCCTTGCTAAAGGTCATGACTATCCTCACACCCGGTAGTGTCAGGTGTATCCTCTGTGCTACATAGTCCCTCACATTTGGTCGCCCTTTTGAAGGGTCTTCCAAGGAGGGTTTCTTTCCCGCAGCTAGGACTATTTGGAGGAACATGAAATAGGATAGGCAAGCTTTCAGTTTCAATGGTTGCTAGGATTTTGCACTTCCCCATGAGTGCTTGTGGGTGTCTCCCATAAGGGCTAAGAGTTGCACTAGTCGGTGTGAGCTCCAGTTGGCCCAGTAGGGTCCATGATTCATAGGTCAAGATATTGAAATCTGCTCCTTCATCAATCAGAGCATCGATAGTATGCTCTCTTTTTGCAGTGAGTTTGACCCTAAGATAAGCAGGTGGTACTATGTCCTCATCTTCCGGGTCTTGGCTTGTAAATTTAAGCCTTCTAACAGATGCCCTTGAGTCCCCACTCGCATGTCCAGACGTGGATTCTCCACCACTGTCTTGGGTTGTCTGTGCAGTGTTGCTCAAGGTACATCTCTCATCCAGAGTGTCATGTCTAGTCATCTCGGCATTTGCAGCTTGCTGATGTTGCATTCCACTCTGACTAGACATGGTACGAACACAATGTCTTTGTGTTCTCATGGTGTGGCCTTTTTGCCCTTGATGGCTAGATTGGCCCATTGAGGTTTTAGGGTATCTGTTTGTCTCTATCGGGCACGGGCTTTTGGTTGCTCTTTTGCAAGGGAGAATCCTTGCTCGTGTAGAGCCATTGCTATACTAGGGTCCAATTTGGAGGACTTGTCATGGCGCACGTTTTCTCTCCAACCTACTCGGGGGAGGTGCGGAGGGGGCAACCCTCTGCGGCGGTCCGGGAGGGGCAGTCCCCCCTGGCCCGCAGGGCTGTTACGATAAACACCATGTGCAATTTGGAGGACCGTTTATAGCCAAATCTTGAACCACTTGCTCTAAATTTCAGCCCAGTGATGGATCTGTGATGTGCCTTCAGCTCTACGTGGTCTTTGGGGTCAATTTAGGGGTTTAGATGCGTCAGAATTTGTGTTCTGGATACCTGTCCGATTTTGACAGTTTTTGGTCTGATTCTAGATGTCCGATTTTCAGGAGTCCGATTATTAGAATCAGACGTCCGATTTTGGGTTGGTCTAATCGGCCTAGTAGTCCGATTTCGGTCACGTCCGATTCTAGGAGTCGGATCGAAAGAGTGGTCTGATTTTCAAAGTGGTCCGATTCTGGGGATCGGACGGCCTGATCCGATTCTGAGGTTCGGACGGCCTGGTCCGATTCTGGGTGGTCCGATTCTGGTTGGTCTGAGTGACACGTGGCACGTCCGATCGGACTGTCCGATTTTGGGACTGTCCGATTCTGAACTGGTCCGATTCTGAACTGGTCCGATTCTGGGACTCGATCGGCCTGGTCCGATTCTGAGTGGTCCGATTATGGTCTGGTCCAAGTGTCCGAGTCGGACGGGTTGGTCCGATTATGGACTGGTCCGATTCTGAACTAGTCCGATTCTGGGACTCGGACGGCCTAGTCTGACTACCGGGGCCGACGGCCTACGAGTTGCACGCGATGCCTCTAGACTGACGTCTCCTACACCGAATCGGTCAGCGCCTTCCAGATAGGTACAAAACACTACCAGGAAGTGCCAGACATGCTTGGAATCACTATGGTGCTCGAATTGAGCGGCACTCCAAGGATCTGTGTCCCTATTTTCCTATTCATCCTGTTATACAGCAACAGAAAACCCTACTGTTTGCTTCTTTTTCTTTGTTTTTTTTTCCTACCTTAATGCATCCAAATCACAAAATAAATACCTACACTACTCCATTCCACAACATAAATCTCAAGAAAGCAAAAAACCTACTTGCCAAGGAGATCGAATATCCTCTTCAACCCCCTCGCTTCCTACCTATCTACCTCAAGCACCGGTTCGGGGAAAACCCTACTCCAATGCTCGATTCAAAGCGCGCAAGTGCTCAAGGCTTGAATCCGTTGGTCGCGGCAACGGAACCAAAATGTGGGAGCTTTCGCTCAACCGCCAAGACCCACGGACCGCTTATTGTTTCAAGCGTTCCAAGCCGAGCACTAATGGCTACCTCTCACATAACCCACGCGCTATCCATATCTACAGGTGTAGTGAGCTTACCTCCGTGACGTTTGAGTTACCTCCTCTCCCGCGCACTCCAGTAGCTCCACGATCCAAGTGCAAGCTTCAAGCAAGCTCAATCCTCCCGCTCCAAGCTCCAAGCTCCATTACCATGAGCAAGAAAAGAGAAGAGAAGAGAAGAGAAGAAGAGAGGAGAAGATGGAGAGCTTCTTCTCCTCGGTCCCTCACCCTCACACACTCACTCCCTCACACTCTCACACTCCCTCTCTCAAGCACAAGCTCAAGCAAGCAAGAACAAGAAGAAGAAGAAGAAGATGAGAGCTACTTTTGGCCACACACAAGAATGAGCTTCTCATTCACTTTTCAACTTTATATACAAAACCCTAAATCCTTTTGGGCGGTCATCCCCTTTTCCCCTTTTTTACATGGCCGGCCGTAGCCTAGGCCCTTTTCCCCATTGTCCTTCTATCTCCCTAGCTTCCTTTCCACCGCCCGCCGTCTACATTTACAAATTGCATGGGTGAGAGCCCAGCGCTCTTTTACAATATTTCAGGGTGCACCTTTTCCATTTTAAAATGTGCCTTTCCCCTTCGGCATTCGCCTTGGACTTTTAAGGTTGCCCTTGCGCTTTTGGTCTTTTTTCCTCTTTTTCCTTCAGTCGGGCTACCTTTTTTCCCGCCTTTGCCCTGTGTCTTTTCTGCTTTATTTTGCTTTCTTTGTGTTGGAGTTAACAAGTTGACTTGCTACCAATATACCACCTTTTATTGACTCAATACTATCAAACACATGCACACAATCATTTGAGTGTAGCATGATAGGGTAGGTGGTTGATAGTGTGCTACTAATCATATAGTGCACATGCCCTTCATGATCCAATATTGGAGACACATTGACTTTGTTTGCTCCACCTTTATGTTCTATGAAGGCTTGCAACCCCTCAAATTTTTGTATTAGATTCAATAGATTCTACAGGTAGTTCTCACTCAGAATAAGCTCTCCATTTCTTAATGAAACCATGTGCTCTATGTAATCACAAGCTATTCCTCATGAAAAAGTGGCAAAACTTGACATGTTGTACTCTCTGTTGGATTGGAAATTGATGAAAAATAAGACAACTCTATATTGAGCTTATAGTGTGGATTTGTTAAAGAGAAGGCAATAGCGAATTGAGGAACGATGTAAAGAAAACAACACTGAAGGACTATTTGTTGGGACATTTTACACATGCATTAGTATGACCCTCCAAGCCTAGTAATATAACCTCCAAAGTCATCACTAGCTACCTTGGTAGCAAGAGCCTAGTATAATCCTACTTAAGAATGTTGCCTTCCCAAATAAGATGTCTTTCAACATGAACTCTTGATTTTGTCAATGTCTTACTCTCACTCTTGTTCTCACAAACCTTTGTATGTGTCTCTCCCCTCCCCCCTCCCCTCTCTCAAACCTTGATTGATTCAAGCCAAGACACACACACATACTCTCTCTCTCTCTCTCTCTCTCTCTCTCTCTCTCTCTCTCTCTCTCTCTCTCTCTCTCTCTCTCTCTCTCTCTCTCTCTCTCTCTCTCTCTCTCTCTCTCTCTCTCTCTCTCTCTCTCTCTCTCTCTCTCTCTCTCTCTCTCTCTCTCTCTCTCTCTCTCTCAACCTTTGTGTATGTCTTTCTCTCTCACTCAAGATCGTGAAGCATTGGGTCATCGAGCCACAAGTCATCATCCTCAAGATAGCAAAGTAGTCGGGTCAACCATGCACACACAGATCACAAGGGAGCTGTACATGTGAACTCACTTAGGATCTTGTCCTTTGCATATGCTTGCCACCTACATTAAGAAAAAAGGGGGGCAGCAACCCCCCCATCATCTGCATGCACACAGAGGATGAGGGTTGCCACCCCCTTTTTTGCACATTATGATTATGTAAGCATTTTATGTGAGATGATCAATGCATAGGTCAAGATACAAGAGAGAGAGAGAGAGAGAGAGAGAGAGAGAGAGAGAGAGAGAGAGAGAGTGTGTGTGTGTGTGTGTGTGTGTGTGTGTGTGTGTGTGCGCGCGTGCGTGTGTGTGTGTGCACCTATGAGTAGACATATTTTGCTGCGAAGGATAGACTCCTTTGTTGCACCAACTATAACATGTTCATTTATGTATGACCATCTTTTATGTAATTGCGAGTACATGCATCTTATAGAGATAAGGCATTTTTAGTCTTTTTATAGACTATCCCATAAGCAATATGAATGTCTCCATGCTCCCACATCCTTCTCTGTTCTCCACATAAAGGTTTAGGGGGGAGTTCTTAGCCTTATCCATGTTCTTGGTGTACTTGGCTATCACATGCTTGGTTTTTTGCAATAGAGAACTATACAAGAGTAGGCATGATTGGGTGTAGTCTTGTGTTAAAGGCTTTAAATACAGTCTTTCCCTCTCTAGCATTAAATCTACCATGTCTTAAATTACTCTAAATAGCATTATCCACTTGCAAGCATCAGCCTATGTGCACATATACTAGGTTTTACCAAATAATAGGTCTACATGCACACTTTCAAATCAAGTCTAAACCATAGCAAGTTTAAAGGAAGTTCTAGTAAATCAATCAAATAAAAAGGCAAGGCACATTAAACAACTCTATAACCCTCTAACAGTCACCTTCATGGAAGTTGGATTACTTTTTTAGATATTGAAGCAAAAAGCAAGGCACATTAAAGCCCTCCATAGCCCTCTAACAATCACCTTTATGGGAGTTACATTAGCTTTCTATAAAAAATAATTATTCAAGGTAGTTATCAATTTTAAAAATTTGTCCATTCTACTAAAGAAAAGAGCATGCACAAAAGGAGAAAAAGACCCTTCCTTCATTTTTTCATGGCATCATCCAATGTTGACCGCGAATGTTAACTGTGAGTGTTGATTGCAAATGTTAACTACGAATGTTGACTATGAATGTTAAATGCAAGTGTTTTCTTGAACAACATCCAATGCTAGTGTGACTACATTATTTATTGAGATCTGTAATTGTCATATTGCAATGGATAGAATAAGAAGAAATAATGAACTTTTGAACCATGCCTTGTTCTTGTGCATATTGTGGTTTATAAGGTGGTTGTTTAAAAGATGAAGTGTTGTTGTTAGATATACTTGTGACTAGACATGACTATTGTGATTGTGATCGAAGATTGTATCATGAAGAGATCTATATTGAGAATGGGATGAGATGAAACTATTTGTGACATTGTACTCTCTCTCCTGTCTTGGCATCAGGGCTTCCACCCAATTAGTTATTATTGTATAGAGTATAGATTACTAGTGACCTAGATGGCCTCTTTATTATGATACATTCATAGTAATACATTATTGATACTTGTAGCTTATACTTTCCATCTCTTTGTAGTTCATGTAATTCCCAATTTCTCTTTAGAAAATGATATGGTGTGTTTGCATGTGCTTGAGGTGGTAGTTGTCATTCACATGCTAGAAGTTTGGACCTCATTAGTTATTTGTTTGTAGGATGATATGCAAGCTTGTAGTGGACCTTGTCCTAGGATGTGCATGTGAAATTACAACAAGGTCTTTGTCTAGAGTGCACATATCCAAGGTTTTACTACTTATGGTGCCCAATCTAGGATATTGCAAGGTCTTTGTCTAGAGTGCGTGTATCCTAGGTTTTACTACAAAAATGAAGCTACTTATGATGCCCAAGCTACTTAGACAAAGACTACCTTGGGCTTGTAAGGTAGTTCTTTGTTTGTAGGATAATAGGAAAAATTGTAGTGGATCTTGTCCTAAGATGTGCATGATGTGATAGGTTGCTTTGATACATCCTCTTTTAGAATGGGGGGGAGCTAGATCCTAGTCCTAAGAAAAAGTAGTCGAGATGACATGCCACTAGGTAGAGAAGGAGATGGAGACAAAGATGGGAGAGAGCAACTATAGGATGGATGTGGATATGGTAGTTAGAGAGAGAGAGAGAGATAGAGATGATGGATGTGGATATGAGACAGAATTGTTGTGTGATTTTTCATGTGTATCCATGAAGAGAACGTGTATCTTAGCATATATGTGTATGTCTATATGCCCACATGTTGACACATATGGACATGTATGTGTATGTCTATATGGAATTGTTGTGTGATTTTTCATGTGTATCCATGAGAGAGGTGTATCTTAGCACATATGTGTATGTCTATATGCCCATATGTTGACACATGTGGACATGTATGTGTATGTCTATATGGAATCATTGTGTGATTATTTGTGTGTATCCACGAGAGAGAAGGTGTATCTTAGCATATATGTGTATGCCTATATGTCCACATGATGACACATGCATAAGTTTGAAAAGAGTTATGTGGGTGTGCTCACTTTGTGACTAAGCTAAAAGAGGATTTCAACAATATTAAGAAATAAATAAGGGCATCATGGATTTTTATTTTTTTTTTGTGCTTTATGCTCACATTGCATATTATGGCACCAAAAAGAGTGATTGGCAAGAGAAAGGAATATGTCTCACCTCATGGTAGCCATCAAGGCAGCATGAAGCTACGTTTAGGATGTGCTCCCAGCAGACAGATCATAGACTAGGAAGCATAATCACGTGTGAGACCTGTGGACACTCCTCCAAATTAGAAAGGATGTGGTCCAAAAAGTTGTGTGTTCATTGATAATGAAGCACAAGTAGATGGGGACTCCAATACCATTGATGAGATTGCTAGGCAGACATGTAGTCACTTATAGGTTCATTTCATTTATATAATATTGTTGCTTATTTTTACTCATTGATATTCACCATTATATACATAATTGCTTTGCTACTATTGTTTTTTATTGTTGTTTATTAACATCTGTGTTTATAGAGACCAATGTGCACCATGAGGGTCGGGAAGATAATGAAAAGATAAGTGGTGATAATGGTTAAGGAGGGGAGGCTGAGGATGGAAAACAACAAAAGCACTCAAGGCATCTAGGTAAGAAAGTCTCTCTAGGCTTGATGAAGGATGTACTGAGACAGTTTCATGTCAAGAAGAGGATGTTGCCTCCTGCCATGCCTCTTTGTAGATTGGTGGCTCATGAAGCAGTCAGATTTTCCACAGATGATGCTCAGTGGTTGATTCCTTCCTTTAATTCCATTGGCTATCTTGAGACTATGGGACACTTCCTTGTGTTACTTCGGGTCCCAAAGGGGAGACCATGCCTATGACAGCCAACAATGTAGATGACTAGGGTCCAATTTGGTGTCAAAGAAATGAACAGTTTGAGACACCTCTTGGGAGAGAATGGTAAGTTCTTAGGCACAAGAAGTTCTTGGTTTGGGATGGGAACCATAGGCTAAAAATATGGTGGAGATGCATCAAAGAAAGTAATAATTCATACTTTGTCCACTATAATGTAGGCATTGAATATATGTATCCTATTCTTATGCTATTTGATTTTCACTCTGACAATGCTCAATTCCATATTTTTGTATGATTTCAATTTATTGAGGTGGAGAAGCAAGGCTACTCACATTGGATACCACCAATGCATATGTCTTCTTTCTTCAACTATGCTCCTCCATATCATATTTATGACTACATTCTCATTTTATGCTTATGTTTGTTTCCGATAGTATTTTGAGGGTGCATGTTGCTCCAAATATTTCTCATGAAGTGTACATTTTCCAAAAGTTTGGCACTGCAAACAAAGAATCTATTCTAGATAGATTGAGTCCAAACATGAGGAAGTGGGCTGAGGTTGAGATGAGTGCGTTCCATGGTACAACTCTCATTGCAGTTTAATATCTTAGCTTGTGATGGCTACAATTTTATTTTTGTTTTGGCATGATACGATGAATTTCATGCCTTTATCTCAAAAGAAATTGTGAAGGTTGAGGCTCTTGGTATAGATGAGACAGAGAGGAAGAAACGTTTAGATAAGTCTATAAGAGTGGAAGAGGAGCACCTCAAAGATAGGGGTTACAAGTACTTATGCTGCATAGCCAATCCCCAAAATGGGGATGATTTCTTTAAGTTGTTATTTAGCCTAAGGTGGAATGATGCGAGCATGCTCAAGATCACAAGAGACAAGTTGTATTGTCTTACAAGCTCAAAAATCTCTCTGGAGATGTAATTTGTATTTATAAAGCAAGTTGTGTGCATGTTGCCTTTTTTCTTCAATGCTTTCTATTCATGCATGTTGTTGTGCATTGTAGGAAAAAAATATTGTTGCATCTTAGGAGTCTTACAATGTTTAAAGATCCCCAATACCCTCACCTTGGTGATTACAAGCTCTTTTGGGTTTACATGAAGAAAGAGACATAGTGGGCTCATTTGCATTCAGAGCCAAAGCTATAGATCCAAAGGATACAAGTAGAAGATCACAACTACTGAACTCATTTGAGGAGTTCTTCAAACTTAACTTGAAGAATCATATCATGCAAGTTGACACAACACAATAATTCATATTGCTTTCTTGAGCTTTTTCTTAATGTACATGTCAATGTTAAGTTTTTGTAAAATGTTTGTAGGCTTTTGTACATCTCTTGGATGGAGTGAGGTCTTGAGACACCATAGAGAAGATGCCAAAGCTCATGAATTCATACAAACATGTGATTTATAGGTTTATTTTGATGGTTGTGCATGAGGAGTAATCATTTGTTCTCTTATGGTAAGTGCTTTGATCATTATGGAGTAATTTGGATTGAGAATGTTACAGATGGATACTACACTGTGCAGAAGAGAAGAGGTTGGATGAAGCTCTAAAATTCACAAGAGAGTGGATTGATATCCATGATGAGAATACTATGTATTCTCCAACATTATGTGAGAGGAAATTGACAGCATGGGGGGCAAATGTTTGTTGTCCTTAGTGGCTCGATTACCCTGTAGGAGTTAGAGTAAGTACTTTAAACCATGTAAAGCGCCTTTTCACTTTTGTAGATTTACTTTTTGTGCTCATGCATGAGGGTTTAAATGTTGAATCATGCTTATAGGGTTCGTGGAGGAGGTTGCTGCTCATGATTCACTTACCAGACTACTACTACTGAAAAGCAAGCAACTACTGGTATTAAGGGCGCAAAAGGAAGTACTCAAGCCACTAAAGCTTGCAAGGATACTGCACAAGCCACCCACGTACTCAAGATAATGTACAAGATACTCAAGCTACCATTGGAGCCACTACTACACCTCTTGCTAGCACCATTGACAATAGAGGCAAAGGGCTTATGAAACTACCAAACACCTCCATAGATCCACAGAGAAAAAATGTGACGCAATCTTTATGGCACCCACCACCTCCTTTGTTGTAAAGTCATCACCAAGAGAGTTGGGAGAGGCAACCCATGACTCGTTTAGTAGGTGAGAAGATCTTATATTAACTTGAAATTCATTTGCTTTGTTTGGTGCCCATGAAGAAGACTTATATGTATGATAATTAAAAATATATCACTTGAAACAATTATTGCAGGGTTCCCTTATCAAACATACATTGATGCTTTGCTAGTGGACGTGACTCAAATTGATAGATTTTCCCTTGATAGGTAAACATGGTGATCACATTTTGCAAGAAACTCAATTTACATGTTGCATGTAGCATTGCATCATTGTTTACTCAGCATCAATGACTATGTGTTGTTTTTTGAATAGCACCAACAAGGTTTTTGCAACACAGAAGACACATCTTTATAGCAAAGATGGCATTCCATGTTGAGAGGTAGATCGATTGATATTTGTAGATTTTCCTACGAGCTTGCTATGGATGCTCTCAGTCCCGCTCCATTGGGTAAGCTACATTTTCTCTCATACAACATTTACATCAAAATCACTTCCCATATGTTATGGCCCCTATGTTTCTTTTAGAGGACATGACTATTCCCAAGTGGAATACATAATCAAAGGGTCTAGTTATGGGTTGCATGGATCTTACTCATGAGTATTTGGCCGACGAGGGATTCTTGGTTAGTATGTGCTTGGCAGAGCATATAGGTGAGTTCATTGCGGATGCGGCAAGAGTGGGGCTTGTGCTTCACCGCACTTAGACTCTCATGTGTGATTCCAAGGCTTATCAGCACCCATTACTAGAGAGACAGTAAGATAACAAAGTTGGATGCTTTAAACATATTGTTATATGTTGCAAAAAAGATTTATGTTGTATGCTTTAAACATAAACTTGGATCACTTATTATATTTCCACTCATGAATAGGTACTTGATCTTACTGTGTGTCTTTGGCATCATGCTAATCATGTTGTACCTTGCTATGATAGAGAGACTCGAGAGAAGATTTCAGAGAGGTTGTTTCTAGTGTATCATAGCTACGTGTTGGATGATTGTGTCTTTCCCACAGATATTGATGGTGTCATTCTTAGAGGTGGGGCGGAGAGGTCTCATCTTTTTTATCGATAAGTAGTTTTGTATGTTTTTTCCCTCAAGTTTCCTTGTATAGTTATTTCATTGTTTCTATTTGCATAGTTGCAAATGTTTTGTATCTCAATTGATGATATGGTTAGGTGGTTATTGGCTACATTTACAAAGCGTTGTGACTATGTTTTGAATGTGTTTGTGGGGTGTGGTGGTTTGGCAGCATAGAGGAGATAAGACATTACATGTGTCTAGAGCTGGATGATGTGCTCTATGGAAAATGTTTGTTCATCCTTGTGTGTGGACCAGTACTATGCTAAGGGAGAGAGGGTTTTTTTAGAGACTCTTGACATCTCATTTTATCGCTATTTTTAGATATTTATCATGTACTTTGTCATGTGACTATAGTTTAATCTTTGAGTATGCCATGTGATTGTATGGTTGGTGGGAGTATGCCATGTGAACTTATTACATTGTTTAGTTTGACATTATGCTTTGTAGTTGGTTGTATTGATACCATATCACTCAACTATGTTGTTGGCATGTGACTATATTGGTTTTTCTTTCCCTATCATTACTTTGCCTTAAATTTCACATGGAAGCCCAATTGAGGGTGGTCGATATATCATGTTGAAAAATGTTTGCTACCACAAAGGAGACTACCTAAGGGATCACATGCATTAGGATATTTGATTTGGTTGGTTATGTTGAGAATATGCCAGTTTGGCCTTGTTTTCTTGATGTGTATTCCTATAAATGAAAATTATCATATTATTTTAGTAATAATGAAGAATTAATATTTTTATTTTTATGTCACTTCATGTCTATAGTTTGCATGACTATGAATTAGTAATTTTGCTATGAATCTATGTATGCAAATCATGTATGACCTAGGATACTTCCATGTGGGGGTATGTTGCATAAAGATATTTATATGTGGGATCAATATGTTGCATGAAAAAGCTCAAAAAAAAGAGATTGGTTGCAAAAGAACAAAAAAAAGCTCACAAAATAAAATCCCCTATCAAGGTTAATCACTTCCTACTTGAGAACTATCAATCAAGACCACCTTGCTCATAACTTTTGATTCGTAACTCGAATTTCCAAGCTTTTTTTTACAAAATTGTAGCCCCACTTCTGATCCACAAATTTTGTGACGACATACGATCAATTTCCAAAAGATTTGACCTTGAAATTTTTCTGCGCAACTTGCAACTCTCTTTTCTTGTACACAAACCTGACCTTCCAAAGCTTGTAATTCCCACATACTAACTCAGATGACAACCAAACTTGGAATACCTCCTCCTCAAAGTATAAAATATCCCATCTTGGGAGTGTTAGTCACCATAAAACCTCTCTAATTTAGAATAAATTTTAAAAACACTAAATCTAGCCTAAACTTCTAACTATAGTAACATGCATGCATAATCTCCACCTAGGTCAAATGGGGATATTGTAAACACCTAGTGAAGCATACATACAACCCAGATAATACCTCTTAGAACTCTCAAACTTGGCTACTTTGACATTGTCTTAAGCATCTTATCATTGCCAGGGGGTAAAGACATAGCAACTCGCTTAACCCTTTTATCAATTATCTTATACTTTATTTCCATAAGTGCTTCAGTCTAATCTTGCTACCATTTGCATTCCTTTTGAGAAAATTATTCTATGGCTTCATAGGTATCCAAGGTCCATATGTGTCAAACATAGTTCTCAGACATATTTTTTATATTAATGACTATTGTAATTTCAACCATGGTATCAACAAAAATTTTCCCACCAAAAAACCTTGAAATGTAGTCATCTATACTAAAACCCCATATTTTCTAAGCTCTATTTCAACTTTATGTATACATGACCTTTCAACCTTTCACATGTTGTCAACCCTCTTGAATCTTCCCAAATGTTTTGTTTTCCATACATGAAAACCAAAAGAAAAAACATTGGTTGCTTCACTAAAAGGCAAGAATATCCTCTAGGCAATGCTACCATAGCCTCCCATTATAGTAGTGCCTTCTAAAACCACTTAAATTCTTTTACATTTGATTGCACTGGGTAATCCTTGAGAGTATCTTTTTTTCATACATTATTGATACACACTATCAAAAATTATGTTGTTCTTCTATCATCTCTAGTTGTAACATGAAGCATATGTTGAACCATCATCAAGCACTTTAGTCTCTCAATTCTCATTGTTGTTACATATGGCTATCCTAATATAACTAGATAACTACATGTATCTTGTACAAAAAGAATATTGGTCATCTTGTACATCCCCAATAGTCATCAAACATTTGAACATGCAATATAAAGCTGGTGCGCAAATCGGACACAGAATGCTCACGTAGTGAATCCCGAAAGGTCCCCAAGAACAATGAACTCTACCTTTTTGCACAAAAAACCATGTAAAAACATGCACGACAAGAGGCAAGAGACAAATTGGGTTCAATCTCCCCCATGCCTTGTGTGAGCGCTTCACAAAGCATGTATTTTATGTATATTTCAATCTTCATGCTCAATAATAGCCCAATTTACAAAAATATGACAAGCTTTTAGCTTTTGAGTTTGCTTTCTACAAAAATAGGAAAATAAAGCTAATGGATGGTGCCCATAGAGTCTGGCACGCCCAATCTCAATGTCCAAATAGAAATAACATATCCGTGCGCATAGGCGCATACAAAATAATAATCAATAATCAATGTCTCAATAGACATAACAAAATATAGGCATAGCGCCTATCAAAATATAGTCCACAGGTCGAATACTCGCTAAACTCCAATGCTTTCCTCCGCCACTGCTGCTATCTCTACACATCAACTGAAGCATTCACAATCGTTAGTAAAATAATACAATTAAACCGACAAAAGTGAATACCTAGCAGTCTTCAACTACATAAATAAATCAACTGGTTAGAAATAAATCCTAACCTTAATTTATTACGAGTGCGCACTCTAAACTCATAAACGTTTATTAATTTAATATGCATTTTGTGGAATCACCAGCTATGGAATCACCCATGTACACACTAAATTAATGAAACGCCCGAAAAGGACAGGCGTCCCCATCAACTTCTCGCACAAAGAATCCTCTTTGTGCATGAGCCCCGGTCATCTAAGTTTACGAAATCCACCGTAAAACCTCACGGAATCCACCGTGGAATATGCCTCCTGGCATCATACCCCCGGGGTGCGCAGATCGGTTGCAGAATGCTCACGTAGTGAATCCCTGAAGGTCCCCAAGAACAATGAACTCTACCTTTTTGCACAAAAAACAATGTAAAAGCTTGAACGACAAGAAGCAAGAGACAAATTGGGTTCAATCTCCCCCATGCCTTGTGTGAGCGCTTCACAAAGCATGTATTTTATGTATATTTCAATCTTCATGCTCAATAATAGCCCAATTTACAAAAATATGACAAGCTTTTAGCTTTTGAGTTTGCTTTCTACAAAAATAGGAAATAAAGCTAATGGACGATGCCCATAGAGTCTAGCACGCCCAATCTCAATGTCCAAATAGAAATAACATATCCGTGTGCATAGGCGCATACAAAATAATAATCAATAATCAATGTCTCAATAGACATAACAAAATATAGGCGTAGCGCCTATCAAAATATAATCCAAAAGTCGAATACTCGCTAAACTCCAATGCTTTCCTCCGGCACTGCTGCTATCTCTACACATCAACTGAAGCATTCACAATCGTTAGTAAAATAATACAATTAAACCGACAAAAGTGAATACCTAGCAGTCTTCAGCTACATAAATAAATCAACTGGTTAGAAATAAATCCTAACCTTAATTTATTACGAGTGCGTACTCTAAACTCATAAACGTTTATTAATTTAATATGCATTTTGCGGAATCACCCGCTATGGAATCACCCATGTACACACTAAATTAATGAAACGCCCGAAAAGGACAAGCATCCCCATCAACTTCTCGCACAAAGAATCCTCTTTGTGTATGAGCCCCGGTCATCTAAGTTTACGAAATCCACCGTAAAACCTCACGGAATCCACCGTGGAATATGCCTCCTGGCATCAAAAGCTCTCTAGTGAAATTATTTACAACCTACATTCTCCATCCATGTTCTACATCAGCTGGCCAACCACCATTCTCATATAGACTCTGTGTCATGACATTTATTTTGGACCCATGATCGAGTAATGTAATACATGGGGTCTCTCATTCTTTGATTTTCACTACAGTCTCAATAATGGCTCAAGCCCGATGTGTGCATGAATGGTGGCTTCTAGGAATGAATCTGAAAACTGCAACTGATAATACTCTCATGAATAGTACTATTATCATCAACATTTCAAGCAATATATTAACTTTTACACCCTCATTTTTTCCATTTTTAGTGACATCCTACTTTAAAATAGCAATGGATCCACTATTCAAAATCAAATTCCATCCCTTGCAAACCCATCCCCTCTTCAGCCTACATTAGTGTTGCCTGAGTGGTCTCTCCCAAAGACTACCTCTTTCTCTGAATAATATCTGTAATTTCATTGTGAAATTTGCACTTAGTAATCCCTAGCGCCTTGCCAAGTATAAACGGCACCCTTTTATTAAGGATCCACTCCTCAAGCACTTTCTTGATATCAATCATAGTCTCTATGTCTGCAACTCATACCCATGCTACTTGCCCTTTTTCTTTCCTTCCTCTTTCTTATCCTACACTCCATCTTCCATTATATGTTCAAGGATGACCTTTTCAGCCACCTTTTACTATTATTCTTTACCCCATATCATCAGCTTTGAGGTACCTACCTCATTCTCATCCCTCTTTCTCTTTTCTTCCACAACTACATCAGTATTTTGACTTTTGCCACAAGTTGCATAGGCTAAAAAAGAGTCCATTGAAGCATCCCAACCTATCATATCTTGTATACTATCCATGCATTTACCATGAGATTTTTCAATTTGTAAACCATATATGGTAGCATCTACAGCTACAAATGCATTTCTTGTTGCCATTTCATCAAGAAGCTTTTACATTCCACCTTTACCAAAGTTTAGCCTAAAAGGAAAACTTTTCTCTTTTTCATGGCTCTTTCCATCCTTCCAAAGATCAAATCTTTGGCTAATACATCATGATAGGAAGCATGATAATGTCTCTCATGTTGAGGGTTGTCACACCATATTCATCTACATACAAACCCCTCTCGAGCAAGTTTCGAGGCTATTGCCCTTCCTCTTTCTTCCATCTTTTTATCCAACTTTGTAACCTTTATCTATAGGTCATGCATTCCCTTCATGATCTCATCTAAAGCATCTTTTTTCACAGTTGGAATAGTAGGTACAACCGTAGGAACAAATGGTTTCATTGCAGATTGTTTGCCAAAGGTTTCATTGCATAGCCCCTACATGCAATCTCACTTTCATTATTTCCCTCTTAACAATCATGTTTACAGTATCAATTACGTGTGACCAATCTATTTTCATCCATTTCTCTATTGTATCATCTTCCAAATGGTCGCTCAACCTTTCTTGCAAGGTAGGATCTAAGGCTTATAAGAATAATTCAACCTTTTGACCTTCTAGATCGTGTTTCTCAACAACACCTAATTTTGCATACCTATTCTCAAATTTGCATAGTAATGTAGTGGCTGCAAGTCCCTTATTCTAACAAGTCATAAATGTTTTGTGTGTAACCAAACCAACATCTTCCAAGAAAAACACCTGGCTTAAAGCCTTTCTAAAATTTTCCCAATCTAAATCTTATCTATGCAAGGTTGAAATCTACTCTTTGAGTGCCTATACAGCAAGCCAAGAAAAGTATCGGCTCCACACATATTTTGGAACCCCCAAAAATCCATTTTTGATGCATACAACTGTAAATAAGTTAATACATTATTGCCCAGTAAACTACTTCATCTCATGTTCAACTGTTTGTAAAGTATTTATGGCTATAAACTCATGCTTATTTGCGTCTAGCTATTTTTGTTGTTTTTCCCACTCCTACTACAATAGCAATAACACCATCTGCCTCATATTGTCACTCAACTCTCCAAAAGAACTAGAACCCATTGCATCACCCACGACTGTAATCCTTCCAATAACCTTCATGTTGGGATCACTAACGTTAATGTATATATGTTGAGATGACAAGCTCAACACATGCAGACATTGATGATGGACCGCTTGGTTAGATGGGTCCACACGTCTACACTTAGCACGTCGGTGGTCATTATGACTCACATATGGCCACTGACTCATTACTTATTATATTCAGGTTGTTACACCTATTTACAGCTGGCATAGTTATAGCGCCAGTCGACTAGTGTAGTCGGTTATGCATTGTTTGACTTAGTAGGCCACTTTCCTTTATGTTGTATTTTATCTATACTTTGTGTACATTGAAAAGAGTGTGGAAGAAGAAGAAGAAATCAGCAAGAAAACGTTTTGGCCTCCATCTCTCTTCTTGTCTCTTGAGTGAGCTTCTCCTTGTGCATTCTGTGTGTGTTCGGCGTAGCATCTTGAGCAAGTCCCCCCACCACGCGATTCTTGAAAATATAGGGTTGCAAGTTTAACCATAGGGGTTGTGGTGAGGATTCTTCAATAGCTTTTCAGGTCACAATCAAGTGCAAGTATACTTGGATGATCAAGTCAAGAATAGCTTTGCCACCAAATGGGGGAGTGTTTACCTACATTGTCGAGTGTTTTGACTTGATGAATGCCACTGAATGGGAAAGTCTTTGCCTACATTGTTAGGCATTCTAGCTTGATGAATGCACAAGCACCTTCCAAAGACTTATGTGTACTATTTTCAAGCACATGTTGAGATGTTGGCTTGAAGTATTTGCGGATGACCTTTGTGTTCAAACTAGCTCCTAGGAGGAATATCTTGAAAAGCTTCAACTAGTCTTTGAGCTATTGGTAGTACCACCTATCTCTAAATCCCTTGAAGTGCCAATTCTGGGTTAAACATGGTAGCATTTTTTGCCATGTGGTATCCCCAAAATAGCCTTGTAACATATACAGCCAAGATCAAGGTGACAATGGATCTTCCACCACCCACTAACCACAAAGGCACTGCTTTATACTAAACTACACTTCCATAACAAGGCCTCTTTACAAGCTACTAATTGTTTGGAAATGGATAGAGGAATGCCAAGTTTTGTAGGAGGCTTGAAAAATGTTCTCATGATTACACCAATTTTGTGAGCCCCTGATTGTATGCATCCAAAATTGCAATTAGAACTACGTTGTGCCAACCTGAAAAGCATAATATGGACTTCCTAGTCTCTTCCTAGTGAGCTTTGCTCACAAACAGTTCATCAAAGCCAAAATAAACTATTTCACAATAGAAATGGAAGACTTAGCAATGGTGTATGCCATCAAGAATTTTTGACACCACTTGTTGGCTATCCTATTCATGTTTTTTGTAGACCATCAAGCACTACTATATTTGGTGTATAAGCACTATACTATAGGCCACATTGGTAGGCGGCTTCTACTTTTTGCTAGAATTTATATCTCCCTAATGCACATTTGTTTAATATTTACCAAGAATCCCAACTCTTCAATATATACCTCGCATCTCACTAGGCATATGAACATTGCCAATATATTAGAAACTAGATTTCCAAAAGGACCCATTGAAAAGGCATGTCACACCCATCTTCTAATCAAGATCTAACCCTATCAAATGATTACTAGTCAACTCTATCAATTAGGATAAGACAGTCTTCTATGTAGATGCCAATCAAGTTCCTTATCTCGAGTCTCCATGTCATATTTAATCACGTTGGAAAGGTACAAAAGCTTAGACCAAACACCTTTCAAAACTTGAATACTTGACTGAAACATGGTTACTTGCAACTCACATAATGCTTGCCATGAAACCATGATGAAAGGCATGGTTTGATAAACATGTTAAGCAACAATCCTTTGAGAAAGGTGACCTCATGTTGCTATACTCAAGCCATAGGAAAAACTTTAGTTTCAAGGCCTCATACCCTACCATGTCCATGTCATCAGTAGTAGGAGATGTAGAGTTAGAAACCTTGGATAAGAAAAGAATTGGTCAACTTTAATGGAACTTGTATTAAATGCTAGTACCCTGTAGGACATTACCTACATTAGTTGTTCATTAAGGAACCCAATGTCCCCATGTGATCCATTATGGTAACCAAGAAAACATGGTATAAACAAATGAAGTGACATGCACAACTCACCTATCAGCCCTCAATTAGTGTTCTTCCTAGAAACTTCAATGTTTGAGCAGCCAATATCAAATGGAGGATGATGTTATAATTCCACCAACTTACCTCATTATTTGGTTGACTACTACCAAGGATATCATAGTTAATGCACCTATTGATGAATATGCTAATTACAACATCCTTCCATACTATTATTGGTAAGCCAACCAATGCTGCAACTCATTGCAAGGCTGCAACCCTACAAAGGCCAACCTTATTCAGTATTGCACAAGTGTGAAGTACATTTGACAATGGAGATAGAGACTATTCTAGTCTCCTTCTATGTGTTAATGAGCAAAGAAGGGATCAAAACCAAAATCCTATTAGGGTGCTTATTTAAATTCATCACAGATTACCATGTCAACTATATTGATAAGGACATACACTTGAGTTTTCCAGGTGGTGTAAGAGTCATCTTAGTCTTTAGCCATGGTGGATTAGCCTTATAAACCACCCCAAATAGGAATTCTACCACACCACCTTGACAAAACATTCTCATAACTTAAAAAGCCATCCTATTAGAGTTGCTAAACATGCAAGCTCAAAACTAATGGCCTGTGAGCACCAATGCTCAAACTTCAAGATGCCACCAAGAATCCCCAACAAACTTTTCACATGAGAACCAAACTTCCCAAGACTACTATTGTTCTAGACAAAAATGTATTAACCACTGCTCTAATGACCATAGACCACAAACAATACCCCATTAGGTTCCCAATGCCCTCCTATCCACCCAAGGGTGTTATCAAGGCTATACATACCTTTGGATTCCTAAGCAAACCACACAAATGAGATCATAGTAATAAAGCACAACTAAAGAAATGGGAGAGTGAAGATTCTTGGCACCTAAGCCTAGGATAATTAATGAATTAGTAGGTGTGTCTAAATGTGCACCTAAGATTTAAGTGTGCCAACTATAAGTAAGCTAGGAGTTCCTATCGTAATGGTGTGAAATACTCAAAAAGTAGATGACCTAAGGTGATGTATCCTAAGCTAATGTGCATTTGAACAATAGTATATAAGTGAATTTTACTAAAATGAATGCCAAAAAGCTATCCTACATTTCATGTTGATGTGCCTATTGCATGGAGTACCTAAGAGGTGGAAATAGGGTGCCTAGGGGTGAGATGTGATCTTAAGGAATGGTGGAGAAAATGGAACCTAACCTAAGGTTATGGGGGGTATGTAGGGATAAATGTACAATAGCTAGGATATTGGATGGACTTCTATTGCTAATCTCTCACCTTATCTTCTTAGCATTCCACTCTAACTAGTCATACATCCATCTCTCTAACCCTAGAAAGCAAGAACACAAGACTACTTTCAAGGTGTAGTGAATTCACCAACTTATCTTCTTATATTATAGTTTGAAATATTGAAGGCTCAAAGATTGTTCTACAATCAAAGCATTGTGATCCAATGATATCACTACTTCACATCCACCACTAAATACATTGCATTAAGAGAAAAAGAACGAGATGAAGAATATGGAGAAGAGCTTCACCTCACGAGATTTCTTAGTCTCTCACAATCACACAGTGTTACACACAACATCAATCTCAACTCTCTTACCATGGATGAGAAGAAGAAGAAGAAAACCAAGAAGAATATGTAGAGTTTCATTCTCCCAAGTTCCTCATGCAAATACAAATCTCATGCACTAACTCTCTCAATAATGGAGATAAGACGATAGAACAAAACAACTGAATGAATGCTTAGTATAAATTATGATTTGCATCCCTTTTTGGGTGTCCTACCACTTTATAGTCTCTTGACTGATCCTTCCTTGATGCATGCTTCAACCTTAAACTAAGTGGACCTAGCATAGACCATTCTAAACATATATTCATGTATGTAACTTAGGCAACAATTGTGGGTGCATCAAATAAAACTACATGAAATTTTAGAATGTGTATAAGTGTAAAGCCCAACTCTTACATAATACTATGACCATAATAATGATATGTCTATGAAGTAATAAAAGTGAGTCCACATTTATTGGTAACATTATCCTCAATTGTGAGTCCCATGGCACTTAGATCAAATGTCAACAAAGAATGTCGAGATGATTGATGAAGTATCTTTGAAGAAATAATGGTCCAAATGGAGGAGGAATTACTCATATATGATGGTGAAGAGCTATGCTGCCAATGAAGAGGATTGGTGATTGATATTGTTTTTTTAATAGAACCTGTAGAAGTGGATGTTGTTGCTCAAGCTACCCTTGATTATTGATTCTTTTGGTCGATAAAACCTAAATGATTAGGAAAAATGAATGGAAATTTATAGGAGATGGAAAATTATATATTGAAGTAGAAATGATGGATGATGATTCTCTACAAGCTATTGTACCTACAAAATCAAACCTTGTATACATTCACTTCCTAGGAGAGAGTGTTAATCTTCTATCTCATGCACATGGCATATGATATTGTTGGTTTGACAAAACTCCAAGAAAGCCTAAAGTATTGTCCTACACTTGAGGACCCACAACTTTGTGTAGATTATGGTACAAATTTTATGTGAGTACACATACTCAATAGGCTAATACATAATTAGAAGAATTCTCCATGGACTCTTTCAATGATGATGGTTGATGATGGTGGATGAAGCAAGGTAGCTTGAACAAATGTAGATGGAAAGAATTGACATTGCTGAGAGAAAAGGTAGGTATTGAACAAATCATGAAAAACCCAAAAAATGGGATGGATAAAATTTTATTCAAAGCCCAGTAACTCTTAAAGTACATCATTTTCCATTGGATCAATGCATATGAAAGCTGATGTAATTGGTCTCTTTCTACATAAGGAACCATTTTCATTTTTTAAATGAAGTTGATGTGTAGGTAAAAAGGGAAAAAAGTGCAAGTGACTTAGGGAGACAAGTCTAACTAATGTGAGTCAAGGCTCCCTCACTATATCTTAACCTTGATATGCCCTAAGTAAATGTGGGGGAAAATAGGAATAGAGCTACAGGGTTAGATATAAAGTTGGATGACCAAGGTCATCGAGCATACCTTACTTGAGGACACTTGGGTGCAATGTAGTGCTCATGACTGCATATTTCTTTTTATTTTGTTTTCTTTTTCTCTTCTTTTTCTTTTTCTTTTTGTTTTCTCTCTTTGCTCTTTCCCTTTAAATAATATAATGTTCTACAACTTGGCTTACATCCTTTTCATAGTTGAAATCAAAAGCTTGGAGATTAAAGGATAATTAAAAATTAGAAATTGGGCTCATAGAATGGAGCTATGCATGAGGTGCTCCCAATGAAGAGTAAGCATTACAAAATATTTGGAGTCACCTTTGGGCCTTTTAGCTTTAGAGAGAGAAAGTCTCTCAATCAATAGGGAGAGAGCTTCTATTATGGTAAAAATGGGTTTTTTCCATCAAAAATTTTATCTGATTTTTAAAAATGTCTAACGTAAAATATTTTCATCTATTTTTGGGGACAAATTTGCTTAGGCACAGAAAGAAAAAAGCTCTCAAACAATTTAAAAGGTTAGAGTAGAGATATTTTTTATCACTCTCATACATGCTTATATTGTTCCTATCATTTGCTTGAAATTTTTCATTGTTACACAAAAATACTCTCCTTCCATTTTAGTATCCCTATATTTTTCTAAAAACTCTCTAGAACTTCAATGAAGCTCCTCTCATCCCAAAATTTGGCACATGATTTGCTATTCTCAATCCTACTTTTCATTTAATGTCATTTTTTGGTTTTTCTTTTATTTCAATGGAAACTACACATTTTTAGTATCTCTCCACTTCTATCAATAAGATACAGATAAGGAAGGTAGATTCTAAGAGGGGACCTTAGCCCAACGCAACATGAAGAGGGGGCCCCAAATTATCAAGGATCCCCCCTCACATTCTATCGGCCCAAGGTCCTCTCACATTGTGCTAAATTATGCCAACACCAACACAAGCAAGACCCTACTATTATGTTTGGAAGGAGCTTATAGCATTGTGCATGTCATTCATTTTGAGCATTTATTGACACTCTAGATCCATTCCAAATATAAAATTCAATTGATAGTGCCATTATCAAAATTTTGAATAAAGAAGTGGAAATTTTGGTAGGGTCCCCCCTCGCATTGTCCTAGTCATCATAGTCATCATAGGTACCTTTTCCAATTATTTATATATTGGCCTCCCAATATCCCTTTTGTGTTTTTTTAATCCCAAAGTAGAGCTTTAGGGGTTGTTCCAAAATGCAATGGCACTATGAGAAGAAGAATTTCAAAAAAGTAAACATATGATACATGGATTCTTTCATTAAACATTAATCTTTGGATTTTAAGCTAGCGTAGAAGACTTTCAACAATATTGGTATTAGTTGAGATGCATATACACAAATTTTCTAGCTAATGCAATCAAATATGAAACAAGGTTAGCTACACAATTATTTACTTCCAAGGCCATCCACGGTGAAGACTATTAGACAAAGAGTTAATGGTAAAGTGATGAAAGTTTTGGGTGAGCATTTCCATATCAAGGCCAATGTCAAGATCAAGAATAAAGAGGTTCTTTTCAATATATTTAACAAGATTTCTCTTGACTTTCCTATCTGAAATATTTGATGATTAGATTCTATCATTTGTATTTAGAAGAGGCACACGGAATAGCCATGTTTATGATTAAACTTTATGAAAGTGAGATATTGAAGTATACAAAACTAGAGAGGGTCTCTATTATCTTGATCAATAGAGCACTTTCATCAAGTCATTACAATCATTCAATGCTATTTAGTGTTCAATCCTAACACAATGTTTGGTGGTTAGGAGCTTTTAAAGTAGACATAGAGAATTTTGATATACTATATTGAGGGTTTTCCATCATACTTCAATACCTAATGTGATTAAGATCCAACAAGAGAAGAGCTATTTGTTAAGGGATTTAGGAACTATAAGGTTGAATGACATATAGCTAGTGACTTGAAGACACTTAAGTGCATGTATAATGTGTCAAAAGGAGCCAATGTTAAATGTCCATACCTAAATTGCATATCTATGGCTACACAATTGAGCTCAAGCAACTAGAATAGAGCCCCTTTCGGCATATCAAAGACCTACACTTCATGCAAATTTTAGATATTCATTCGGTCAACACTCACATCTGTACACTTCATGCACTTTGTAGAATAATTAAAAATCTTGTTCATATTTACATACGGTTTCCTTGGAAGCTAAACCCCTTATCAATTAGATAAGATGTTATAATAAAGATCGAGTAGTTTTATCTGTAATTAGTTTGCATGGAGGTAATGTTGTGATTAAACTAGATCTTTAAAAGTTCAAGGATGGAAATTATGTTTCCAAAAAGCCATCTATTGGTGGGGTGAAAGCTAAAATGTTCCTAGGCTTTCATAGAAAACTTGGCAAGATATACTCTAGAAATGAAGGCTCAACCATTATATACAATCTATGGAAATCCCTACATAATATAGTTAGGGATCATGCTGATAATGGATAGACTTGGAATAGAAAAGTCAAAGTTTGGGAAAATCTTGGGAAAATATCCATTATAACTAGGTATGTAGCCAAAAACCCTTATGGATTCTTCCTTCTCTACCAAAACCATCTTCTCCACTTCTCTATTGAAAACTTCAAAACCAACAACTTTGAAAATAGGTTTTAAATCCATCATTGAGAAATTTGGATAGCTTGTAAACCTATTATGATAAATTGTAATAGCTTGATTATTCAAGCTCCAAATATAGTGGCTAAGGCCTTAACTTTTCCCAAGCTTCATAGAGCCCTTGGCTTTTTCAAGAAAGTTATCAAGGTCTTTAATTCCAATCTACATTATAACTTTTATTTTAAACATATCAATATATAAAAATATTAGATTCACTTATCTATTAAGCATAACAATAGCATTAAGCCTAATGAAGATCTTAGAAATATATTTTATATCTTAGGATTTTCATCATCTTCAAGAAGGCTCTCATCATAAAGATTTATTGAGTTCTTTGGCTTCTCCTCTGATGGAGGTTTTAGTGTTTCTTTATACCCCATATCTCCAATGCCAAGTCTTTTTTAAACCTCAAAGCACTCTTTGTCTATGGATAGCCCCTTCTTTTCATGTTCCATAGTTTGATCAATACATGAATGTAAGGCTATGGATCTATCTTGGAAATTTTCTCCCTCAACAACAAGAGTTTCTAGTGGGTATGGTTCACAACTTATGAAATCCTTGTCAATCTAGCCCCATGCTACAAGAATAGCTAAGCAGTAATATTCTCTAAGATCAAAAAGCTATTAAATATCATTGAATAATATATATCTTTTTTTAAATCAGTTAAGTAGGAAATATAGGAATCCAATCAAGAGGGCTTCTTGAGTCTCTATATTCAATTCTATCTCCTTTTCTTCTAGCCTTGCAATGTTCTCACTCTTAAATATAGCAAGATAAAAACCTTGCACCAATTGGTTCTCAACATCCTCTTAAAACATCTCTACTTTCTCTTCAATCTCTTCATATATGCATGCAACATCTTCTTCCTTCTTATCTTGCACTTTCTCTAAAGAATAATCTTCCATATCTGGGAGATACCAAAAAAATCCTATGTCTTTTGGACTCTTAATCCCTATAATAAGGGTAGTTTATTTCATGCTTTCTAAATTCCTTATCAATAAGATTAAACCTGGTAAGCAAAGTTGTCCGGGGATCATTGGTTCTTGAATCACATAATTAAAACAAACATAATTGTCAATTGCAAGACTCTTTGCATGTGTTTATCATAATATTCTCTATACACGTGAAGTTTCTCTTCAAGATCTCCCAAGAGCTCTTGCAAATCAAAAGGAACATTTAGTATATCCTTGATTTACATAAACTTGGATGCCATTTCTTGTCTTGTGAAGAAAATTAAAGAGTCTAGCATCACATCTGTCCTCCAATTCTTCTTGTTCCATTCTTTCAAGAGAAAGCTTCATTTTTTACAAGAGACTCAATTGAGAAAGAAAAATGAAAAAACGCATGATGAGATAGAGTTTGCAAGAGCTATCATATGAATTGTGAGATATATCAAAAGGAGGAGAAAAGGACACAACTAACCTCGCATTTCATATGACAAATACAAAAAGAAAGTTCACTTTATTATCTTTCATATGAAACATGAAATCAATGGAAGCAAAGATGACTACTGAGAATTAAACTTGCATTTCACAATAATTCTAGCAAGAATAGAGTTGAAAAGATTTCTTACATGGTTTGAATTGTTGATGTTGTGGAGGACTAGGTGTTGAATGTCGTGCTCTTGTTGCAATTGTGTACGAGAGAACTTTGTTAAACCTTGATGGAGATACGAGAAGATTGAGCCCGAAAATGGAAACCTAATATAAGGTATTCCTCTAGACTTCAAAAAAAATTATTTAATATTAGAACTATTATTTTTGGAACTTGTCTTAAAAGATAATTTACTAGCTCCAAAAGATATCTGTTCCTTTTTACTTTTTTAAGGGCATCACTTCATATGTGGGGCTATTTTCAATATGTAAACAGAGGGTTTCATGAGTACACATGCAATTAAATGGCACATTAATCAATCATTTAGTTCCAACCTTTTGAGCCAAAGCTCATCTCGTCTCTTCTAAGGCTCATTTGAAATCAAGCAAGCTTCTCAAACTCCAATAATAACAACTCCATCCACACAAAGTCTTCTTCTGAATCCTCCAAAGTAATAAATTTGGCAAAACAAGGTATGGTACAAACACTCCTCAACTTTTTGATCATTTGATGCATGTCCTTTTCTGTTAATATTTTCAAATATGGTGACTTACTGTGATCATGAGACATGAATCACAAAAATGTGATCCAATTTATCATTCACTAGCATTGTATTCACATTTCACACGTCAAAGTAAGTAGTATGCACAACATGTCATATGAAACATTGTTGAACACAAGTTGTAACTGATATATCTATGGAACTCTGAATGTCCTTACACACAAGAAAGGAATGGCATCTCCTACCACCAAGTGATGTAGAGAAGGAATTTATATGCCCAAACTACCATCTCAATGTGGCCTAGATAAATTTGTAGTTGCATATAGGAAGGGTATCGATTGATCTAGTAAGGATGGACACTAGAGAAACTAGAGCATGAACTATTTCAGCCACACACTTTAAGCACTTCCTTTGAAGGACCAGAGGAGAAGGGGAGTCATGATCTTCAGGGATAATTTCACAATTTGTGATAGGAGGAGAAACCACAAGATGATTTTTAAGAGGTGGTAGAATTTCCTTTGCAAGGGGCAGAGTATGTCAATAAAACATACAAGTAAGAACCATATGTGACATTAGTCACATTATCCCTAGTCACCCTAATAAATTGTTGATCCATTTTGGCAAGGAGATAGGAATTCCAATTAATAGTCATGCCCTTGAGCACCATTTTGGAAGTAATGAATAATTCCTTGGACATTCACATGCAATTAAATGGCACATTAATCAATCATTTTATTCCAACCTTTTGAGCCAAAGCTCATTTTGTCTCTTCTAAGGCTCATTTGAAATCAAGCAACCTTCTCAACTCCAATAGTAACAACTCCATCCACACAAAATCTTCTTCTGAATCCTCCAAAGTAATAAATTTGGCAAAACAAGGTATGGTACAAACACTCCTCAACTTTTTGATCATTTGATGCATGTCCTTTTCCATTAATATTTTCAAATATGGTGACTTATTGTGATCATGAGACATGAATCACAAAAATGTGATCCAATTTATCATTCACTAGCATTGTATTCACATTTCACATGTCAAAGTAAGTAGTATGCACAACATGTCATATGAAACATTGTTGAACACAAGTTGTAACTGATATTTCTATGGAACTTTGAATGTCCTTACACACAAGAAAGGAATGGCATCTCCTACCACCAAGTGATGTAGAGAAGGAATTTATATGCCCAAACTACCATCTCAGTGTAGCCTAGATAAATTTGTAATTGCATATAGGAAGGGTATTGCTTGATCTAGTAGGGATGGACACTAGAGAAACTAGAGCATGAACTATTTCAGCCACACACTTTAAGCACTTCCTTTGAAGGACCAAGAGGAGGAGGGGAGTCATGATCTTCAGGGATAATTTCAGAATTTGTGATAGGAGGGGAAACCACAGGATGATTTTTAAGAGGTGGTAGAATTTCCTTTGCAAGGGGGTAGAGTATGTCAGGAAAACATACAAGTAAGAACCATATGTGACATTAGTCACATTATCCCTAGTCACCCTAATAAATTGTTGATCCATTTTGGCAAGGAGTGTAATATTTCCACGCAATAAAAGTTAGTTGGTTAGTTTGAAAGTTAGTTAGTCAATTAATAACTAACTAAAGACTAACTAAGGTAAAAACTGACTAGCATTAATAGCTAATAATTTTCATTCAATTAAAAATATATTTAGAAATTTTTGAGAGCCATAAATCTGACATTTTTCTCGGATTGATAAGGGCTGTAGCCACCTTTCACGAAAAGTACAATGTGAATAGAACTTATGAGCCATATTAATCACTAGTATTAATGTGTATAATTTGAATGGCCCAAAAATATTAGATTCTTGGGGGAGGGGGGGGGGAACTATTATATTTTAGATATTATCCTAAAAAGATAAACTAAAAGTCATTTAAAAGAAAAGACAAGTGATGTTTTAGTTAGTTTTGGAGAATTTATAAAAAGAAAAATAAAGAAAAGTGATTTGCAAAATCGTGCGCCCCGCGATCGCAGTCTACAGGCAGTAGACAACACTTCGAATAGAGAAAAGAAGAAGTAATGAACTAAGAGCTTTCTAACCAAGTGTCTTGGCATTTTACCCCCCTTTTGGAGCCAATGCAACCATCAAATTTATGATCTGAGCATCACATCACTGAGTCTTCTAAGAGCCCCTCCACTCTTGTTCTCAGATTTATCCCCTCCTCTGTAATTCATTATAAATATGAGGCATGGGGAGGCACAAGAGAGGATAAGGAGACCCCGAAAGGCTACAAGAGAGAGGGAGAGAGAGAGTATACCCCTCCAAGAGATTGTGAGAAAGAGCTTGAGAGAGAGAGAGAGAGAGAGAGAGAGAGAAGAGTTACCCCGAGAGGCTGCACAATTTCCCTCTATCTCGATCCTCGATTTAACCATCTTCTCTTATGCTCTCCCATCTCGAATCTATTCCACCTTCTTAATCTCTTGAGTCTACTTGCGGACGATGGCCTCCAAGCGAAGAATGTCGCATGCAGATGACAATCCTACAACTAGCAACAACAGAGCTTCGGGCAAAGGCATCACTGTCAATCCAATTGTAGTACCGGTCGTAAGTAATGTATTTTCAAATTGATATATGCTTGTTTTAATGCTCACAAGAGATACATTAGGCTCCGTACCTTGTGGTGCTAGAATAGGTCATTGAAAAGGATACATTGCATCTCAAATATTCAAAGATGAAGTTTGTGAAGTGCTTGTATCAAAGGGAGTTAAATTGCACCTAGTTGCTATGTGATGAATCCATGCATAGCATAAACAACATATGGGACACTAAAGTATTGAGCATTGATGAGTCTTTGATTAATCTTTACCGAGGATAATATTGTTTAAAGTTTGTAGAGGTGTTTTTAAGGTCCACAGTTATACTAGGACTCATGTCTCTACTAGACATGGGCATTGGAGATCTTGTCCGTTGTGCTGGCATGCCCCTAGGTGTGGATTACTTCAAATCCTAGGCACTACTCTAGTTGCTACTCTATTCATTGTTTCTAAGTCTCATATGCTATTTGGATATTAGTCAAGCAGAGTTTATTACAATGTGGCTAGTGCATGTAAATTGTGCACAAAAAGGTTTTCTTCTTTCCAAACAAAGCTTTTATTTTGACTTCTCCTCTTTCTAATATTCTGAATCATTGATTCTCGAGTCCTCATGACTTTCAACACTTGCATATAGTAGGCTTTTCTTAGATCTCATAAGCTAGCATTAACACAAATTCATGATTCCCTGCTCCCAATCACGATGATAAAGAGAAAAGAATATATGCCTTCATATCATTGTCATTGAAGTTGTAAGAATGAGCTCATAACTTGTAGTCAACCTCATCCATGGAATATGGAAGCTAGTCTCCTAAAACCACTTAGAATTAATGTCCCTCTCCCCCATCAAAACCATGGCCTTGCCAAAATTAGGCAAACCCCTCTCAGTACCATTTCAATTTTTCACAGCATCATATATGCTCTTTCATACATAATCACCATACCCTATGGGTGGCAGTAAAGGGTAGCAGGGCGGCCAAGCAGCAAGGGCCGACGAGGGGTGGTGAGGAGGCGGCATGGAGCAAGGGTGAAGAGGAAGGTTGGGGGGTAGAAGAAAGTGGGGGAGCAAGTAGGGTAGAGGTGGGAGGGGAAAAGGGAGAGGGGAGGTGGAGGTGGGCATGGGGGACGAGGGATGGGGAAGAGAAAGAAGGAGGAGAGAGAAGAAGAAGAAGAGGGAAACCAAATGGCAAGAGGTTGTTTTTTTTTTAAAGAAAAATGTGAAACTCTCCTTCTCCTCATCTCACACACAAGCATAGGGTGGGGTAAAAAAAAATTATGTACTTGCACTAATGCTCCAAACATAAGATTTGTAACCCTCATGTAACCTATATAGTATAGCCTCTACACACTTAGTGAGTCCTTGTGATAGCCTCTATCTTTATATGGTTTTTTTTTCCATGTCTACACTTAGCAAGGTTCTACTCATGACAACCTTTGTATACTCATTGCTTTTTATGGTTGTGATTGAAGAGGGGTGTTGAGAAATATGCAATCACACTCCTATCATAGTCTCTTTATATGGAGTAGTAGGGCAAGGGACATGCAATATCCTAGGAGAAGTTGCATTTATCCCATAAGCACAGTGTAGAAAAGTGCTACCATAATGAAACTATAAAGCAATGTGTTTGACAATCATTTGAAGAATAAGACTATTGTACTTTGTACTTTCAGTCTTGTCCATGTCTACTCAAGATTGTGTTTATGAGTCCAAGTCAATTAATCTTGGAACCCAATTCACTTGAGTAACAACCAGTGTATCTAGTCTCAATCATCATGCTTCTTGTCATTGACTTCTGCCCTCCATTGCTAAACCTTGCTCAAGGATCTGTGTTTCTCAACATTAGGTTTCTCTCTATCCATTTTTAATAGTTAATGTTCAATTACCGAATTCAGGATGAATGACATCTCATTATGTTTTTCAACATGACTCTGAAAGGAAGAGTTGCAATGTGGTATCATGGCTTGGAAGCTAGGACTATAACCATGATTGATTTATTCTTTGCAGCCTTTCAAAGAGAGTTTGCCTCTAAGAGAGGTGGTATGTATTGGTTGTGTGTTCTGAATGTGACACTTCAAGCCTCATGAGAATGCTCGAGCGTATGCTAAAAAACTAAAAGAAGTATTTCGCAAATTGCAAACCTCTACTCCTATTCCACTTGTTGCCCAATTACAATACCTTTTACATGGATTAGGCTTCAATATCCAAGTGCAATTGAGTAATGTTGCTCTTGTTGATATAGATACTACTATTACACGAGCAGAGGAGGTACAGTCACACTTATAAATAGCCTACACATCTAGGCTAATCTAAATTTGAGTCTAGATCCTAGAAATAATTTGGCATTGATCAGTGGAAGTCAAGATGTGACTAGTACGCCTATGACCAATTCGAATGGAAGAGGAAGCATAATGCAAAATATGCCCATGTTACCGGCTCCTCCTAATGTTGCCAATGACTAGCCAAATGCTTCCACTAAATAATGGAAGCCAAATGACAAACCCTAATGTGATACCAACTAATCAATAGTAGCTGACGATCCCTAATCAAGTAGTTAGGCCACCTGAATGGCAAGTGGATGATTGGAATTATGAGTCTAGTACATCAAATGTTATTGGTGAAGTTAAGGACATAATGAAGCATTACACTGATATGATAATGGAACAATATAGACAAATAGCTGTAGATGTTAATTTCCTAAAGAAGCAACAAAACTTGATAGGAAGTTGACGTCTTGAAGAGGATGGTCCATTAATATTTAGTTGTAAGTTATGTGGTGGTCAACACTTTCCAAGAAATGCCCTAATGTCAAATGTGACATAAGTGGGAAGTTCAACCATCTAGCTAGTACTTGCTAGAGTATGATCATCTCTCTTCAGCAAGTGAGTAAGCAGCCAGGTCTGACTAATCATCAGCACAAGAAAATAGCCTTCAAGAGGATGAGGAACTAAAGCAAATATTGCAAAGAGAAAAAGATATTATAAAAGAGTTGCCTAGTGGTAGTGGTGTCAGCCTTATCAAAGTTGTGCATGTCAACACCACTGAGACTTGCAATTTATAAGCCATTACGAGAGGATAAAAGGTTAAAAATGTGATAAGATAATGTGAAGCCTATTAAGGTAAAGCCTAAATAGGACGATAAGGGAGTGTAAGTCCTTAACCCTAATGTAGAAGCCGGTCCTCTAAAAGCTACTGATAGCAAAGTAACTCCAATAAGGAGCTACCAAAGAAGAATGCAAAATCCAAGAAAGAGACACCTGAGCCTATTCAATGAGACCAAGAGAAAGAATGGTCTAGCAAGAGAAGAGAACCATTACTAATTATCATGAATTTGACTTAGCCAATTCTCTTTGCGAGGTAAACCTTGATGTGAATCTCCGGCAGTTGATCAAGTTAGTTCCAGGAGTGTGTAAAGAGTTCCAGAAGATCCTTCACACTGGGTATGTCATCAAACCCTTGGAAATAGCCCTTCGCACTTGGTATATCATCGAACCCTTGGGAATTGCGTGTGTGAGAGATGACTGGTTTAAACATACAGAAAAGAATTGCCCAAGGGTGACAACATATGTTGATGGCATATTAGTGGATTATGCCATTGTGGATATGGGATGCTCCATCAACATTATGAGTTTAGAATTGATGGAAAGGCCAGGACTAGAAATCCAAAAGGATGCCTCCACAATACTTCAATGGATGATGGGACGGTTTAAGGCAACCAAATGGTTGCATTTCCAAAGTCCACGTGACTATTGCTAATGTGGAATGCATTTTGAACTTTAGGGTCACGAGATTTGCAAGGTGACCAAGCTATCAAGTATTATTAGGAAGACCATTGACCTTGTAATTTGACTGTTAAGTTGATATACCCACAAGTCATCTGATTTTTGGCAAATGTGCTAAACGTGTAATAGTGGATGCATATCATGAATCTCCTCAAAGTGAGAGAGTACCCTTATCTTCAATAAATTAGATGCGTTAGAGAATCGTTTTGGTAGTGAGACTTTGTCAAATGATAAATCAAGACAGGGGTCCATTATGGAATATGTATACCAAGTGACTTTGAATGAGTTGTTAGAAGCTCAAGATAGAATCAGAGGTGCAAATATGATTGAGCTAAATCTCAGTACGTTGAATGATCCAGAACCAATTAAATTAGGACCTATACTTAGTTTGGAAGAGAGTAAGGACTATGTGTCCTTGATCCAAGAATTCTATGATATTTTTGTATAGAGCTATGATGAGTTGAGGGATATTTCTCCAACTCTAGCTGTGCATACTATTCCTTGAACAAGAGTAGCTATCTTGTTTGACAAACAGTGTGGCGTATACCTTTTGAGCTAAGGGACGGATATTTGAGGAGCTACAAAAATTGCATAAGGTTGTCCTAATATTTCCTATACAACATAAGAGTGGTGTTCAGGAGTAGTTATCAGGATGAAGAAAAATAATTAATTCCAAATTTGTATAGATTTTAGGGAACTCAATAAACAAATGGTCAAAGATTACTATTCGTTGCCATTTATTGATCAAAATCTAGATCAGTTAGTGGGTAGGGATATCTATTCATTTATGGCTACTTCATTGGTTATAACTAAATGGTTATCACAAAGGAAGATAATTTGAAAATGACATTTATCACTATATTTGGTACCTTTGCATACCATGTTATGGCTTTGGGCTTATGCAATGTGCCAAGGTGTGGCAATGTACGACTGATAAAACTTTTGGTTATATTTTCCGAGAGTAGTTGAAAGTCTTTATTGAAAACCTAGGGGCAGCCACCATAAGGGAGACACAACTAATTATTCTAAGAAAATGTTTCAAGTGGTGTAGGCAATTCTACATTGCTCTCAATCCAAGAAAGTGTATCTTTGGAGTGCCCTATGGATTGTTATTACACCATGTGGTTAGCTCAATTGTATTGCTACGACTCCACCACCCACGTACTCCTAAAGAAGTGCATAGCTTTATGTTGTTAGTCGGATATTATCGATGCTTTATTAATGTACTGGCTAAGAGGAGATTGTCATCAACGAATCTATTGTCATTTAATTGTTTGTTTGTTTGGAGAAATCCATGTCAAGTATCCTGTGAGGATGTGAAGCAAGATTTGGCAAAAGTGCTAGTCCTAAAAGCACCTAAAAGGGTGAGATATTTTATATATTTTCAATAGCTATGATATATAGTGTCAACTATTTAGCCCAAATTTGGGAGGAGAACATGTACCATCCAATTGCATTTTTGCCAATTGCAAATTGGGGGTGTCTAAGATTAATTATGCTTACATGGAGAAACTATGCCTTGGGATGGGCAATGAAGAAATTTAGGCATTACATCCTATACAAAAAGCTAGTATTTTATATGAAGGTAGAGGGGCTAAGGCAGAGTGACTAATCACTTTGTAGGAGTTTGACTATGAAATTAGGAGTAAGCCATCAAAGTTGCAGGGCATCATTGAATGTCTTGTAGATTTTGAGGAGCCAAAGAAGTCTTAGCTGAAGGAAGTGAACTCAAGGGTCTATTCAAAATCAATATGACCTCCATTCCATCCTAGTATGCTGCCAGAATTCACTATCTATCCATAGGAGAGGTTAGAGCCACTTTTTCGAAGGCTAAAAAGAGAAAAATTAGGCAACAAGCCTTGAAATTTTCCTTGATTGTAGGAACACTATATCGACAAGGGGTCGATGATGTTTATTGTTGATGTGTCATGCATGATGAGGTTCAATTTATCTTGGAAGAGTGTCATGACTCGAATTATGGAGGACACTTTGCTAGATGGTTAATTGCATAGAAAGCTTTGAGAGCCAAATATTCATGGACGTCCATTTTCCATGATGCATTTTTTGATGACAAGAGATGTGATACATGTCAAAGGCATGACAATAGGGAGAATAGGAAGCACCCATTGACTCCTATTATAGCTATAAAACCATTTGAGAAGTCAAGCATTGATTTTATTGAACCTATACATCCTTTGTCAACTACAAAAAAGCATTATATCATTGTAGTGAGATAGACTATTCTACGAAGAGGTCTGAAGCCTACACTAGGATGAAGGATAATGCAAAGAAATAGCTAGTTTTATGTTGTAATATATTGTTTACCATTTTGGTCCATCTCAGGAGCTTGTTCTAACCGTGGGACACATTTTTTGAATAAAGTGATTGAGGCTTTGACAAAAGCTTTGAAGATTACACATAATAAGACCGCGCCTTACAACCCCCAAGCTAATGGGCAAGTAAAGAGTACTAATAAGAAGCTTGTGGGGATTTTATCCAAGACTATATCTAAAGGTAAGTGTGATTGGGATAGGAAGTTGTGTGTGGTTGTTTGGGCTTATAATATGATATTCAAAAGAGCTACAAGCCACACCCATTTTAAATTAGTATATGGGAAATATTGTCCCTTTGGATATTGAGCAACCTACAGTAAGATTTGCTCTAAACCACTCTTTGGGTGAAGAGGAAGCATTGCAAGAAAGGTTCATTTCCCTTATACATCTTGATGAGATTAGATTACAAGTTTTGTTACATCAGGAAGTAGGAGAAAATGAATGAAAATGCTTCACGATCTTCATGCTAAGAAGTATAAATTTGCTAAGGGTCAATTGGTACTATATTATGATGTCTGTCATGAGCTCTTCCCAGGCAAGTTGGAACCCGAATGGGATGGTCCTTATAAGATTGTTCATATAGGAAAGAATGGCTCTATAGCCCTTTTAGTAGATTTGCAAGGGGTAGAGTTCAAAACTAAAGCAAATTTCAACAAAATAAAGCCCTATTATGTATAGGGGCTAATGTCGGACTTGGTGCCTTTGCAAGTCCTTCAAGATCCTGCTTAAACTTGCAACGGGTACCAAGACTATTGGATAAGAAAAATCATTCATTATCTTGAGAATCAAAAATTAACAAAATGGCGGTCACCAGTATCGATAACACCTCATGCTCTCTTACTCTAAAAAATTTCTCCAATCATGAAGAAACAAGCAAGCAAGAAGAAAGAATTGGGCTACATAGCAACATGCTTAGAGGTGATGAATGCATACATCATATTAATAGTATTCCAAGTGCAAAGTTAGCATGGGAGGAGCTCAACAAGGTTTTCAGCACTGAATCTAAGCGCTCCAAGGTGAAACATCTAATCTAACTTTGGAAAGGTGACCACACGTGTTTTACCCCCCTCCTATCCACAAGCTTAACCCCCCATCTTGGTAGGAGGTCACCCGCACACCATATCACATTACTAGGTGGCAAGATGACTCTTTCACATGGGATATCCGAATCTATTTCCATCACTATCACCAGGTTCTTACTAGCATCCTTACTGAGTTTATTGAGGAAGGAGGGATTGTACTTGTCTTACATCCCCTCTTTCGATTAGATTTTGACTATCATAAGCATGAGTAGGTCAATTGTTGCCATGGAAGCTTACATCAATGAAGTTGTGGTTTACAGATTATATTTTGATGGAGTTTCTCAAGGATTTGCTAAGCATGAAAGTGTAGGGGTTGTCATTAAAGATCCTCATCGTCAAGTGGTTTAAAAAATTGGAGTGTATTTAGAAACTGCTTTTACGAATAACATGGCAGAACATAAGGCCTTTCTTGTGGGGTTAAATCTAGATAGACATAGTGATATTTGTCAATTATTGGTGAAAGGTGACTCCCAGTTAGTGATCAACCAATTGAATGGGACCTATAGTGTGAGGGATCCCATTCTAAGGATGTACCATCATGCAACCTTGGATACCCTTGAGGTCTTTGAGACAGTGACTTGCCAGTTAATTCCCTAATAGTGGAATCAATTTCCACACTCCCTGGCCAATTACACATTTATTGAAGATGTCTTTCTTAACTACGGTCCTGAGAGGTTTTTGAAATTGCCTCCTAATGTTAGTCCATGGCTACTATGGGGATTGCTTTTTTTTCTGACATGTCTTGTTTTGGCCACCAATGGTTAGTATGCGTTATGAGCCAGGTAGCAATTGACCATCTTCCTATTCTATCATGGATGCATCGGATCGTTCAACAGCATATTCGTCAAACACCCCTCACCATATATGCAGAAGGTTAGCTAATGATTTGATGCATTTAGTGTAGGGCCTGAGCAGCCCATCCCCTTTGGTCTAGTTTTGTGCTTTAATAGAATTTATGTGGGGACCAAGGGTTTGTTTTTAGTAGTTGTTGAATGGTGTGCTTTGTGGTTATAGTTTGTTAGGCCAAGAGGGCCATTTATTTTGTAGTGAACTGGTCTATCTCATCAAGCCAAGATGGCCACCTGGAGGGAGCATCTTACTGCGAAGAAGCTTCTTGTGGCCAAATTCAGGTGATGTCCTTCCTTTACGAGTTCTTTCCCTTTATGTTTTATGTGTATATGTGTGTGGGGTATTTTTCTTTTGTTGGGGATTGGCATTCAAGGCATGAAATCCTAGGTTAGGTTAGGTGTGTCTAGGGAGGTTTAAGCAATTGTTTGCCTCCTATAAAGACATTGTCAGGCACTCTAAGAGCTATTTTTTAGGGTAGTCCTAGTGACCCTATTCTAGTAGGTTGCTAGGCAAATGTTTCTAGGAATCCCTGTTCGTTGTGAGGAAGTTAGGAAAGCTTACCAAATAAAGGAGAAAAAACATCAGTAAATATATTTGAAATATATAAGATACATAGGTGTGTAAAAAGGGGTTCTAATCCCTAAAACAAGCAAATAAGGGAAGAAATTTTTCTGGAGCAGATGTTCATTGCCTTGCAAAGGCCTGGTAGGTTCCTAGGGGGGAGGAGTTGACCTAGGGTCAATGCCTTGTCTTCATGGGGGTAGCATTTAGCTGAAAAAAGAAAATAAGGATGATTTTCAATAAACCAAGCTATAGGAGTCCTTGCCTAGTAGGAGTTTCTGGTCCAGTTGTCCTGGGTCAAGTAGGTAGGACAAAACCATAACTTAGGATGACTCCTTTGATAGTTCTTTTCAGTCGATGATCTATGTTGGAGCAGTTAGTTAGTGACCAGCTCCGAATCTCTGTCACATTATGTTGAGATATCGAGCTCCACTCGTGATATGCCAGGGTGACCGTTGTGTATTTATGTCACCGACTTGTCAGTTGCAGACGCGGTTGATACACCGCCCATGAATAATAGCTACATGATAGCTATCCTTATCTACTCTAGTTCGTGGCTCAGTTAGTATGCCACCTTAGTTAGTTGAGTTTGGTTTGAGACCCATATATAGGGTTCTTCTATTTCTTTGTATGAGAGTTCTTTTGGCTTACACAACTAAGAAGAGGAAAACAGTTTTCAGCCTCCACCCTTGTGTGTATTCCCCCATTGTGCAAGCAAGAAAGCTACAAGTGAGACTCCTTCCTTCTCTCCCACAATCTTGACATGGTATCAGAGCCTTGTTCGTGGTAAGGAGCTCAAGAAAGCAAGCCAAGCTCGCGGTGTTCTGGTAAGAGGAGCAGTGTTGCTTTCATCTTCTGTTTTGGGAGCAGATCTCTGCAGGTAGCACAGCCGGAAATTGCAAGAGTGCATTGTCTCAGGTTGAGACGCCCTTCGCGGTGAAGCAAGAGAGCAGTATATGCTACGGGCAAGGGCTTTAGCCCTTGGCGACCTTGTTTTTTTTATTTGAGGCCATTTCGGGGCTTGTTTTGCAGACGGAAGTTTTCTGCACGCACTCAGGAAAAGGCTCAGTTTTATGCTGTGCAGCCACTGTTCTACAGGTCGGTGAAAAGTTACTGTCGAAATTGCATCGTATGCTTGTGCGCAGAGACATTGGGAGTTACAGAATCATCCCTGTTGCCTGTTGATGCAAAATCGTCACTAGGAAGTGACTGTGTGGTCAAATACCACTTTCGCCAGTTTTGCAGATTTGCCCTTGTGAGGGTGAAGCTGAGTTTTTGCAGTGACAGAATTTTTCGCAGTGTTCTGTAATGGCGTCTGATTCTCTCTCACAGATTGTCACTGAAAAGCTTGACAAGAACAACTTCCAATCATGGAAGTTTAGAATAACGAATTTCCTTATGGGAAAAGGATATTGGGAATTTGTTGCAGGAAATGAAGAAGAACCAGTTCTTCCTGATGTTCCCAATCAATAGCAAATGCAGGCATTCAAAGCATGGCATGAGAGAGCCAGGAAAGTTATGTACTGGCTGTCTATCAGTATTTCAGACTCTATGATTGTGCATATTCAGGATGCAAGTACGCCAAAGGAGGCATGGGATACTTTGTCAAAAATGTATAGCACAAATACGCAAGCCAGGAAAATGCAGCTCAAGCAAGAGTTGCACAATGTGCAAAGAGAAAATATGAGCATCAATGACTACCACATGAAGGTGAAGAAGATTGCAGATGCACTTGCTTCCATTGGGTCGCCAGTGGAAGATGATGATTTAGTTTCTGTGACCTTGAATGGTCTAGGAAAGGATTATGCACAGTTTCGGACATCCATTTCAGTTCGTGAAAGATTTCCTGATTTTGAGGAGTTGATTGCTCTTCTAATTTCTGAGGAACAGAGAAATGGTGGTGCATCTTCTTCAGGAGGAACTTCAAAAGAAGCTGTCTTCTACTCAAATGCTGGAAGAGGTAGAGGCAGAGGTAGAGGAGGCCGATTTGGAGGCCGTGGTAGAAATCAGAATATGCAGCAAACTCAAGAAAACCAGTCCTATGGAAGAGGACGTGGTAACTCTAGAGGTAGGGGGAGCCAAAGAGGTCGTGGTGGATGGCAAAGAGGTCAAAATGCAAACAGTAATGTTGAATGCTACTACTGTGGTAAAATGGGTCATATGGCTAAAGACTGCTATAAAAAGCAGAATGACATCATGAATGGAAAACTGCAACAAGGGAATTATGCATCTTCTAGCAGACAGGGTGATGACAGAAATGAGCATTTGTTCATGGTGCAGCACATGAACAATTCTGTGACAAGTGCAGAAGAAAGCAATGATATATGGTATGTTGACTCAGGTGCATCAAACCACATGACAGGTCATGCAGAATGGATGGAGGATGCAAGGAAAATGGAAAAACCAGGATTTGTGGAGACTGGTGATGATACTGCACATCCTATTGTGCAGATTGGAAAAATTCCTTTGTCTATGCAGGATGGGAAAAAGAAATACCTGTCCGATGTATTTCATGTCCCGAATATCACCAAGAATCTGGTTTCTGTTGGTCAAATGGTTGAGCAGGGCTTGCAGGTCAGATTTAATCCTCATGGATGCTTTGTTGAGGATATGAAAAATAAAGGTCGCTTGATAGCAAAAGGAAAGAAGAAGGGCAGAATGTTTACATTGGATGCAGACATGTCTGAATTGAGTGCAGCAATGTTTGCACATGGGACCGGTGTAGTTGCAGATATTGATATCTGGCATAAACGCATTGGTCATGTTAATGTACAGCGACTTAAATCAATGCAGGCCCAAAATATTGTTACAGGATTGCCCAAATTCAAGGTTGCAGAAATGCATAAGATATGTGAAGCCTGTCAATTTGGAAAACAGGCAAGGAAACCATTTCCTAGACATGTTCAAGAGAGTGAGAAGCCATTGGAATTAATCCACTCTGATGTGTGGACTACTAAAGCTGCATCTCTTGGAGGCTGTCATTATTTTGTCACTTTTATTGATGACTATAGCAGAAAAGTTTGGGTGTATTTTATGAAAAAGAAAAGTGAAGTTTTTGGGCATTTCAAAACCCTTAAAGATATGGCTGAAAAAGAAACAGGTCTGCAAATAAAATGCCTGAGGTCAGATGGAGGGGGAGAGTACCTCTCAAATGAGTTTGCAAAGTTCTTGCAGGAGCATGGCATAAAGCAGCAATATTCATGCAGTTATACCCCACAACAAAATGGAATTGCAGAAAGGAAAAACAGGCATATTAGAGAGGTATCTCGTGCCATGCTCAATGAAAAAGACTTGCCAGATTTTTATTGGGCTGAAGCAGTTGCTACAGCAGTCTACATAATGAACAGGACTCCCACTGCAGCAATACATGGAATGACTCCAGAGGAGAGGTATACTGGTAGGAAACCAGATATTTCTCATTTGAAAATCTTTGGTTGTATTGCCTATGTACATGTGCCAGATGAGCTGAGATCCAAGTTGGATCCAAAAGCTGAGAAGTGCATCTTTATTGGTTACTCTCTGCAGCAAAAAGGGTATAGATGCTATAACCCTTCTACTCGTAAGTTTACAGTGAGCAGAGATGTTGTTTTTGATGAGATGAGTAGCTGGTATAAACCAGTAAATGTGATTGATGATGTAGATGCACAAAATGGTAATGCTGCACAGAATTCACAGCAGCAGTCACAAAATATTAGTGGACCTGGAGCGTCCTCTAGCAGTGGTTCACATTCTTTGCCATGGACAGGCAGATTGAGATCAGGAGAATCTTCTCAAAGTAATGCAGATGGTGGTATGCATGTATCACGAAAAGGAAAAGAGAAGGTTGATCAGCCCATGTTTGATGTGAATGCAGGTCACTCTTATGTGGATGGTGAATCCAGTGGCTCAGAACAGAGCATTGATGATGAGTTGGGTATCCCCTCTATTGTTACACCTGGAGTAAGGAAAACCAGGGATGTTTTGAGAGCACCTGGGAGTGAACCCACATTGCGCAGGTCTACCAGAGTTAGGTATCCTGTGGATAGGCTGAAATATGATGGATTTACAGCCATTCACTATGCATATATGGTCAAGGTGATACAGGAACCAGAACCCACTTCTTTTGAGCAAGCCATGGGAAAAGAAAAATGGGAGAAACCCATGGATGAAGAAATGGATGCCTTGGAAGCAAATGCTACATGGGAATTGGTACCTTTGCCTAAAGGTAAGAATGCAATTGGCTGTAAGTGGGTTTATAAGGTGAAGCACAATGCTGATGGTTCTGTGAACAGATACAAGGCAAGATTAGTAGTCAAGGGGTATGCACAAACATATGGCATTGACTATGAAGAAACATTCAGTCCGGTTGCAAGGATGGCAACCGTAAGAGCAGTCATTGCTATGGCTGCGTCAAAGGGATGGTCTTTACATCAGATGGATGTAAAGAATGCCTTCTTGCATGGTGATTTGCAAGAAGAGGTCTATATGGAGCAGCCACCAGGTTATGTGCATGCTATTCATCCTGAGTTTGTTTGCAGGTTGAAGAAAGCTTTGTATGGATTGAAGCAAGCACCTAGAGCATGGTCTGACAAGATAGGACAGTATCTTGTCACTATTGGCTTTCAGATTTCCAAGGCAGATTTCTCACTTTATGTGAGAAAAACAGAGAAAGGTATTATGCTACTTGTCATTTATGTTGATGATTTGATTATGACAGGTGACAGTGATGAAGATATCCTTCATGTGAAAATGCTATTGAAGCAGAAGTTTGAGATGAAGGATTTGGGAGAGCTGCGTTATTTCTTGGGCATTAAGGTGATTAGATCACCAAGTGGGATACAACTCTTGCAGAGGCAGTATGGATTGGACATACTGTCCAAATATGGGATGACAGGCTGTAAGCCTATTTCAGTTCCTTTGGAGCAGAATGTGAAGCTGAGCGTAGATGCAGGTGAGCTTCTGGAAGACCCTACTATGTACAGACGCATAGTAGGAAGTTTGATTTATATGACTATTACCAGGCCAGATTTGAGCTATGCTGTTGGACTAGTAAGTCAGTTTATGCAGGCTCCAAGGAAAACGCATTTGGATGCGGCTAGACGCATACTCAGGTATGTGAAGTCCACATTGCAGTATGGACTATTTTATGAGACTGGGGTTCAGATACAGTTGCATGGATACACTGATGCTGATTGGGCTGGTAGCATTTCTGATAGACGATCTACCAGTGGATATGTGTTCTCTTTTGGGAGTGCTGCAGTCACTTGGAGCAGCAAGAAACAGCCTACAATTGCCTTGTCGAGCACAGAGGCCGAGTACAGGGGTGCAGCAATGGCTGCATGTGAGGTAGCTTGGTTGCATAAGCTACTTTATGATATGCATCAGTCTACAGATGGGCCAGTTGTCATTTATTGTGACAACATGAGTAGTATACACTTGGCAAATAACCCAGTCTATCATGCTAGAACAAAGCACATTGAGGTGCATTATCACTATGTGCGGGAGAGGGTTTTACTAGGTCTTATTGATCTAGTTTATGTCAGCACAGAGGATCAGGTAGCTGACATATTTACGAAGGCATTGGGCGCAGAGAAGCTGCGCAAGTTCAGAGACCTTCTTGGTGTGCAGGAATTGGGATTGAGCTCGAGGGGGAGTGTTGAGATATCGAGCTCCACTCGTGATATGCCAGGGTGACCGTTGTGTATTTATGTCACCGACTTGTCAGTTGCAGACGCGGTTGATACACCGCCCATGAATAATAGCTACATGATAGCTATCCTTATCTACTCTAGTTCGTGGCTCAGTTAGTATGCCACCTTAGTTAGTTGAGTTTGGTTTGAGACCCATATATAGGGTTCTTCTATTTCTTTGTATGAGAGTTCTTTTGGCTTACACAATTAAGAAGAGGAAAACAGTTTTCAGCCTCCACCCTTATGTGTATTCCCCCATTGTGCAAGCAAGAAAGCTACAAGTGAGACTCCTTCCTTCTCTCCCACAATCTTGACACATTATGCTAGGCATGTCTCTCGTGGACTTCATAACACCATATTGAGGAATATGAGAATTTTCCATAAGTCTGGAACACGTGGTCAAATATTTGGATTTGTCATAACTTGAACATTATAACTGTAAATCGAGCGCTCTAAAGCTCAATAGATTCCATTTTTCAAGTACTTTCCAATGACATCATATGGTTTTGAGAAACTTACGGTCATGTATCCGGGTGACACTTTTTTAATTTTCAAAAAATGGAAATTGGGAGATTCCCACTCTCACTAATATTGTGTTTCATGATTTGATTTTGTTAGGGGATAGGGTAAGAGCTGTGTTGTGTTCTATGGTGTATTTTTATTTGAAGCAACTTGATGCTCCTTATGGTGTATGTATGTGCAAATTAGTTCATGAGTTCGACATGCTAAGTCACCCTATCCCATGGTTGCTAATGAGAGCTGGATTTTGAGGCCAAAAATGTGTTAAAATGCATCAATTCAAGGCAGAAATGGAAGCTCACTGTGAAGTGATAGATGTGGACCTAATCATTTTCAATTGCCCGTTGAAGACCAAGCTTTCAAATCACTATTGAAAATGGGCCAACCAGTAGTCATGAATTTTTATTTTAAAAAAATTAGTGGAAAAATCAACAACGATAGTGCCAGACAATGCAAGACTCAAAGATGAGCATGCAAAAATTTTTAGATCTCAATTCAGAGGCTAGATTCTGAAACAAGGAGTGCCCAAGCAGGAGGGCCAAAGGAAGATTGAAAGAGGCAAGAGGAAAAGGGCATGACACTTGGGGAGGCCCTCCCCCTCAAAATTTTCACACGAGGGAGGAGGGGCATTTTTTTCATGGAAAAAAAAAAAGAAGATCCATCCACAAGCAACACCATTTTTGGGGGGTTGGAGAGCTACAACACAAGCATACCTATCAAATACACGATTCTCCTCCTGCAATTTTTTGCTTCCCGTCGCTACCTTCAGCTCCATGAATGGTTGCTCAGATAGAGAGATCAAAGATCTCTCTCTCTCTCTCTCTCTCTCTCTCTCTCTCTCTCTCTCTCTCTCTCTCTCTCTCTCTCTCTCTCTCTCTCTCTCTCTCTCTCTCTCTCTCTCTCTCTCTCTCTCTCTCTCTCTCTCTCTCTCTCTCTCTTTGATATCCCAACTTCAACTGAAGAAACGAGTCAATCTTCTCGTTCCATGCACATGGAGCCTGCTTGAGGCCTCTCTCTCGCTCTCTCTCTCTCTCTCTATATATATATATGTGTGTGTGTGTGTGTGTGTGTGTGTGTGTGTGTGTGTGTGTGTGTGTGTGTGTGTGTGTGTGTGTGTGTGTGTGTGTGTGTGTGTGTGTGTGTGTGTGTGTGTGTGTGTGTGTGTGTGTGTGTGTGTGTGTGTGTGTATATATATATATATGTATATATATATATATATATATATGTATATATATATATATATATAGGCGATTCACATGGCAATTCTTAAGAGGAAATCGAGATGGAGAGACTGATAGTCCAAGATGGACAACAAATCATGCCAATGTTGAGAAGTGATGCCCAATGTTGTTTGGAGACTAATGGTGGGTCCAATCATGATCCTTGTATTCAATTCTTGAAACCCGAAACATGCAAAATGGTTGTAATTCTTTTTATCAATTGAAATTTAAGTTTTTTATCATTTCATGGTATAAATCATGTTCATATGTGGTGTTATTTTTTCTAAATCTTGATTGTGATGTATTCAAGGGTCCCAAATTATAAAATGCAAAATACGTATCCATATTTGTGTGCTTTATATGAAAAAATGATGGTTTTTTCGTTTCGGGTGATCATACAATGTTCATATGGAACGATATTAAATGTAACAATGGACCACATTACAAATTAATTTCTTAGATTGGAAAATTCAAAAAATTTTAAGGGTGATAAAAATTACAAAAATTTAGAAGAATATATATAACTATATAATGAAGGTAAAGCATGAGGGTTTTCCTTAGTTTACCTCCGTTTATATTTTAAAGTGCATGCTTAGAGCTTGTTCATATGGAAAATTATCAAAAATCTCCCTACATCTATGCAAGCAAGCAAACCATAAACGGTAGGGGGTGTGGGACTGAAATGAAAATATATTTTTTTAAGTAGTTGATTTCTTTGTATATCTTAGCATATAGGCGGTGGTCTATATAAGTTTTAAGGGATTCAATACCACAGATTAGCTGGGTGATATTACTTAAACAATGCAGTACGACTCTAGTAGAAAGAAATCATGAAAGATTGTTTGTGCACTTCACGGTAGCTAGTTTTTAGTTAAGTTTTTTGAGCATAGAGTGTCATACACTTTGTATTTGCAATCTAAATATGATATCAGAAGATAAATTCATAAATACATTGCAATTGTGTGTCTAGGTGATGATGACCAATGTTGAGAGTATAAGATCCCCTTTGTTGTAGGGTAATACGATATCTTGAAAAACTGATTAAGTGAGGAATATATACAGTCTCCTGAATCATTAAATTTATATCATGAGAGGACTCTATTACTTGTGTTTTATGTTGAAGATGGTGCATCCTAGGGCCAATCCTCGGGTTGTAGGAGAGCCATAGGAGCCATAGCACTTCCTTGGGGATGAGCTCTTTATGTATGTGACATGAGGTGCTAGTCACCTAAATGTTTGGATATTCCTTGTATTGGAGTTGGGATGGGAAAAACATTGGACTACAAATCAATACAAACACATAATTTAGCTAGACTAGTGTATAGCCTCCAGAGGCTCCTAGTTGTTATGAGACCATGAGGATAGTTTGATGAGAATAGGAGGCCAATAGCTAGAGCCCTAGAGCTAGTGTCATGCTTATTTTAGGTCCCAACAAGCTTCACACCACTTCATCACATAATCAATACATACCAAGATGTATTGGTCATGCTTCCTTTTGGTTGGAGGGTCAATTGGGCCCATGAAGTCAGTGCTCCACTTCTCAAATGCCTTCAGGGAAAGGATGGGTTGCAGTGGCATAGCATTGGATTTGGTAGGCTTTTCCATCCAATAATAGGCATCACAACATTTGCAAGTCATAGGCATCTTTGTGTAGTGTAGGCCACCAATAACCTACAAGCAAATCCTTTGTGGTTGTCGCTTCTCTTGCAAAGTGCCCACCATAGGGCTCATCATGACATGCTTTTAGCACTGTCCCAATCTCATCTCTTGCAACACATCTCTGCATCACTTCATCTCTACATCTCTTATACAAAACACCGCCTAACAGAGTGTAGTGGTTGATTCCAATAGAAGCTTTTTACTTTCTCTGCTAGAGATGCCAAGAGGGTATTGTTGTGTAGCCAAGAGGTTGGCAATGGCCGCATACCATAGGGTTACTATATGGACCAAAAATAGGGAAGCATTAGGGGAGGTCTAGATCATCTTGCTTCTCTTCTTCAAAAATCTAAGGGATCCATGATAGATGATCAGCCAAAACATGGAAGCAACTCGGCTTTGTAACCACTTCAAAGTCAAACTCCTATGACAAGAGTGACCATATCATCATTCAACCTTTTACATCAACTTTATTCATCAGGAAGGATAATCCTCATGATTCACATAAAACTTGAAGTGTGTCGACAACAAGTAGTGTTGAAACTTCTCCAATGCAAATACCATCGCAAGGAACTCTAATTCAACTACTATGTAGTTTCTCTCATGATTAGTGACTTTTTAGCTTATATAATAGATGGACTAATCTAGCTTTGAGGAGCCTTTTCGGCAAAGGACTATGCCTAAATCTTCTACATACGCATTAGTGTGCACATGAAACACCTTTGTCCAATCAAGAGGTTGTAGGATAGGTGCTTCAATCAGGCGCTGCTTCTTCAGAGTGTTGAAAACTTCTTCACAATCATCTATCCAAATAAACTCTACATATTTCCTCATGAGCTTATTTAGGGGGATCGCCTTTGTTGCAAAATGGGTGATGAACCACCTATAGTAGGCCACATGGCCAAGAAATCCCCTCAAATGTCTAAGGTTGGTTAATGTTGTTAGAGCTACAATCTTCTCAATCTTTGTAAGAACTATTGCTATTCCATGTGCAAAGACAATGTGACCCAAAAGAATGCTAGAAGAAACTCCAAAGATACATTTGTTAGGGTTGAGGAAAATCCAATACTCCCAATATCGATCAAAGCATTGCTTCAAGTGTCCCCAATGCTCATGGATTAGACTATAGACACAAAAGTCATCCAGGTAATACCTAAATAAAATCATGCATGTGATTTTGAAATGTGATCATCATCACTGTTTGGAACCTAGTAGGGGCATTGCATAACCTAAATGGCATCATTCTATAGGTATATGTATCCTATTCTATTGTAAAGGTTGTCTTGGATTGGTCCTCTTTTGCTATCTAAACTTGGTTGTATCCATTAAATCTATTCAAAAACAAGGAATAGTGTTCATTGCCTACCACTATATGTAACAGTTGGTGTGTGAAAGGGATAGGCAAATGATCCTTCTTTGTCTTGCAATTCAACTTCTAAAAGTCCATACAAATTTGCAACTTTCCATTCTTCTTAAGTACTACCATGATAAGTGAGACCCATTCACTATTGGCCACTAGATAGATGAACTCAACTTATAAGAGCTTGAATAACTCTTCTTTGACCACACGACTAAGTAATTTGGATTCATGTACCTCTGTCTTTGCCTTACAAGCTTGGCATTAGGCTCTAGGTCGATGTGATGCTGGTATACCATGGGATAAATCCCCTTCAAATCTTTGTGTGACCATGCAAACACATCCAAATTTTTCAAGACCTCAAACGGGCCTAACACTAGCTAAAGGCACTAGCCGGGCCTCTAACACTCACAAGACAACCCCACATGGCCTCGCGGCCAGGAGCATCCAAGGGACACACTGCCGTAATTGCTAATAAAGATATTGTGTTTGTAGTGGAACGTTGTCCAAAAATTGCCCTTCCTTACTCCTCAAAGAAAGATCCCACACATCTTGGTGTAGTACACCAACGTAATACAAACATAAAGGAGACACCCCTCTAGCTAAACGCCCCCACTGTAGCTCTCCTACCACCTTGGGGATTGGCCCCAAGATGCACTGCTCTAACATAAAGCAGATACGAACACACTTCGCTCTTATATATTTCAAACATTCTAGGATATTAAATTTTCTCACTTGACAATTTTCCAAAGATTCGATCCATCTAGCCTATAGCTTGGGTTTCCTCACAACTCAGTGTAGGTCATGTGTTTGACAATCAATTGCTATGCATCCAAGAGTTACTATGTGATATGCACAATGCAATTGTGAATGACGCACCTCGTGCTCAAGCATTTTATGATAGAAAAACTAGCAACGTGAGGTGCAAAGACAATCGTTTAATGATTTTCAAGCTACTCGTAATTGTGACATTGCTAGAGACTAGCACCGAGTTTCCTCGTGCTACTAGTCTCTCTTAACTTTAAATGGTGACCAGCCTATATGCTATGCATAATCAAATAAATAAAAATTTTAAAAAATTTCAACAACCACTCACTTCTACAACCCCTCTTTTCCTCCTACCGTTTAGGTTTTGCATTCGTGTTGAATAGGTGTAACCATTTTTGTGTAGTTTTTCATGTAAAATTTGATAAAAACCATACTCTAACATAGAAACAAGTCTTAAATAAGGCTTATCCCTCATGCTCTAGCCTTGTTATATGTTCATGAACATAAAATATATTTGTTCCTAATTTTTTAGATGCAAAAACTATTTTTTTCATATTTTCTCTCATTTATTTATTCATAAAAATGTGGTATTTTTTAATTTATATTTCTTGACTAATCATATTGATAGAAAAAATGTTTTATCAGTTTTGTATCCCATATAAACTTTATTCCCCAACCTAAAACGGAAGAAACCCTCGTTTTCCCTCTTAAAATATGTGTTTCAGGTTTTGAATTGTTTATTACGACCACGTATGACTACGAGTTCTGCATTTTATCATGTGCAGCCCTCAAACATACTTCAAACATGATTTGCACAAATTTTCTTTCCATACGCACATCATTTAAGCCATCAAACATCAAAGCAATGAAATGTTCTTTGTAAAAATTGAGCATATCGCTTATTTGCATTTGCATGTTATTAAAAATGGTTTCGGGACAGCCAACAGACCCATCATGAATTCCCAAATAGTGCTCGACATCACCTCTCAGTGTCCTTTTGATCTTGTAGCAATCCGGCCCATGTCAAACAAGGATCCTTCATTCCCCTTTCTTCTTGATTCTCTCTGTGTGTGAGCAATTTCTTAGAGGAGAGAGGAGCACGAGAGAGAAATATTGAGTTTTGATCTCTACATCCGAGCAGTCATTGCGCGAGCGGAGATGGGCATCGGAGAGCTAAAAAATATAGAAATCCATTGTTGATGTCTATTGCATATGTTGCTTGTAGCCCCTCAATGGGCCTCCAACCAAATCATTGCCGCTAAATCACATTTTTTTAGTTAAAATTTTTGGCCCTTTTGACTTTGTCTTGTTCGGCCTCCTGCATTTCGACCGTCCGACCTCCAAATCGAGTTCCAAATATTTTTGCCTACCCGGCTTAGGGTCCCTCACTGTGCTGGCCACTTGCACTAGTCTGATCAAGCACCTAGAAAAATTATGAAAAATCCACAACTACTCTTCAAACCGCTTTCAAATCTCGTCTTTTGAGGCTTGTAAAAACTCGCAAATCCATCTCTGCTACTTCCAACGAGGTTCAAGTCCCGCCTCTTGAAGTAAAAAATTTTGGCACATTTTTGCCATTTTTCAGAATCTAAAATCCATCTCTCAAAATTCTCCTTTAATAGGTTACTTAGGACCAACAGCTCCACTTTTGGAAGACTGCTACCCACCTTTAAATAACATTCAATGCTATCTGCATCCAGAAAAGTTCATTGCTTTTCACCTTCTACTTCGTGGATGAAGGTCTTGCTGACTACTTCTAGATATAGATCTGACTCCTTCAAAGAAGTGGCCTCCTCATTTAATGCTCCACTAGAACCATCTTCGATCTTCCATGGGGACTCGACTAGCTCTTTGGGATACTAAAATGGTATCATGGCTATTTCAAATTTTGTTTGAGAGTTAGTTACCTCTTGACTCGAGAACTCATCTTCTGAGAACGCATCTAAAAATGTCACATAACATGAACCATCTGAGTTATGTTTGGGTTGTAGAATTGCTACTTTTTGGCAAGGTCATCATTGTCCTCTCTTGGGAATGGTAAATTAGGGCGACAAGAGCCACTACTAAAGAGACACTTATTTTGGTTAATCCATTTCTTATAAAACATTTGTATATGTTGAGATTCATTTACCCATCTAAAGGATACCATAGTCATTCTATCCAACAACATGGGATCTTCAACTTTTGAAGCCTTTGGGACTTCCTCCTCATTTCTTCATCTTCAGGCTAAATAGATTCCTCCAACTCCCTTTCATACTCTTCATCTTGACTTCCATCATTGTCCTCTTTAAACTCAAGTCCTATCTCTATATTAGGGGCTCTGTAAGTGAAGAACATGCTCTCTATTGCATCTTATGCTTCTACTTCTATATCTACCTATGCTTTTGACTTTGGCTTTGCTATGGTCATGTAACAGGGAGAGCAGTACATCCATGCCTCTATCTCTCTATCAAAAATGATTTTGGAAGTCATTCTCGGTTTAGGAGGTAGAAGATATTTATCCATTGGCAAGGACTTTGCTTCTTTTGGGAGTTTGCCTATAGTGCTCATTGTTAGGGATTGTGTCTCTATTTTCTTGGGAAAGATTTGTTTGATAGCTTCCTCATCTATTGATGTACCATTTTTAACTTTGTTGGAGGAGTCTGGTAAGACTTTGATAGAGGTGGATCCATTACTTTTTTGTGAGCCATACAACTTTACTACCTCCTTGTTGGGTCATTTGCCTAGGGTCAAGGTTCCCTCTTGAACTAATCTATTCAATTCATGCTCTTACTTCAAAAAGCTAGGGTCTTTCCAATAGCAGAGGATATGAGGTCCCATAGGAATTTGGTTTCACCACTAGGTAGGTCAGCCAATAGTCTCTTCTTACAAGAGTTGTCTTCACATATGGGAGAATGCCCAAAGGCTTAATCAAACTGTGGTCTGCTAGTCTAATAAGACACTGTGTAGGTTGCATGCCTTGTAGGCCTAGATCCTTCATTGTCACATATCTTATTATTTTCACTAATGAGCCACCATCAATCGATGTATCTACAATAAAACATCTTCAATCCAAATAGCAAACTTGGGAATGTCGAGATCCAAGAAGGCATCCACTTCTTTTACTAGCTTTGGGGCCTTATTGGACTTGGTGGCAGTTGTAGGGACAATCCTTAGGCCACGTCTTCTCGTCATTATGCTTGGGGGATAGCATCAGTAACTGTCAGAATGTTTGGTTTGGTTTATGCCTAGGTTTTTAACCAAGTCATACTCTTTGATAGGATCCACAGGCTTCTCCACCTAGCTAGGAAATGGGGCAATACCCACTTTCATCTTTCCTCTTTCTTCTAGAAGATTGAACTTCATAGTTCTGGTAGGAGGATTATTTTATTTTTGGATGAGTGGTTCCTTTTTCTTAGCATGTGTGATTGTGAAAACTTCCAATTTCACCAAGTTAGAGGCAAGTTCTTGGACCTTGATCTAACTTTCAACAATATTGGCCTTCGCAGGGGTAGGATTAGGATAGTATTTTGAGTGTGTCCTTCTCCTTTGTATCGATTGCATAAGGGCTTTTAGTCCATAGACCTTTTAGGGTTTGGATAATTTGGTGAGATATGTTCATTTTCTCCGCATTTGTAATACTCCACTTTTGATCCCTGGCCACAGCTAACAAACTATTTTCCTTTGTAACTTTGGGTAGGGAACCTCCTTGTGCCAAAATTAGGACCAAACTCTCTAGGCTTTGGTCTGATACCTTGGGTTGTCATCTTGGATTCTAGCAAATTGAATCTTACTTCTTCATCTTTCTTCCTTCTTTCATGTATCTCCTTCAGAGAACAGATGTCCTATATGTGATTCTTTCTTAGGCAGTAACGAACAAAAAGCTCCAGAGATAGTTGATTTTTGGGTATATTTAGCGGCTGAATGTTCTACTTGATGAAAATTTTTGCACCATGTGTTCAATCACGTCACATCTCTTTCACCTTCTACAATACTAGATATGCTAGGAGTATTCACTTTCAATGTTTGCAAGTATTTTGTAATCGCATCCATCAACTCTTTCTTAATGCTTGCAACTAAATTTGACAAACAATCCTTCAAATTTTTTCTTCCTACAATACTTGCAATAGGGTTTTGGGAAGTCTCTGTAATCACTATATAGACTAGTCAGGTTGATCCAAGGGGTCCTCCATTCTGATTCTCATTTAGAGCTCCTCTTGAGATTGTTGGTTGTTGGTTCTAGTTGGTAGAGTTCCACTATTGTTTTTGAGTTACCATTAGGGGGAATTGCTTGAGGGAAATATTGTTGTGGTTGAACTATCATTTGAGGCACTGCTATCTATGGCCCTTGTGGATTCAGTGCACTATACTGCAGTACTATTTGCATCTAGGTGTAGGGATAGGGAACAGTCCCTAGGACTGCATTTGATGGATATACCATTCCTAGCATGGGAGGAGGTAAGACTCCCCTTCTTGAGATCATTGACAACCTTGCTTCAACTTCATCATACAATTCCTAGCATGGGAGGAAGGTAAGACTGCCCTTCTTGAGAGCATTCCTAGCATGGGAGAAGGCAAGAATCCCCTTCTTGAGATCATTGACAACCTTGATTCCACTTCATCATACAATCTTGCACCTTTCAGTGGAACTTGCAGGTTGACTGGTCTTCTCAACTCCACAGACTTACAAACTTCCGGTTGTAGGCGTCTAAGAAAAATTCCCTTTTGGATACCTTCATCCAAGTGATGGTTGGTCCATCTCTTTAGTATGGATTTCATTCTAAAGACATATGCTTCCACCCATTCACTAGAGGATTGACTTAAGTTCATGAACTCCTCTCACATCTGCTATTCAAAACCTTCATGCCTAAATTTGGTAAAGAAGGCCACCTTCAGGTTGTCCCATGTGCCAAAATTTCTTGCTACTTGTCTCTTATACCATGGAAATGCCGCGCCTTTGAAAGTAGCGGGGAATATTGTCAACCAATGCTCTGGGGTTCTGGCATTGTTGACTACACACACTGCCATGAACTCGGCTACATGAAGATTAGGTCTTCACTGTACTCTCCCTTAAAGATTTGCAATGAGACTACATTCATCATTGGCCTGTCATCATCAACATTTCCAAGATGGATCTGGCTTGGAAGGGGATCTTGTGTTGCGATTGGGACATGTTTCCACCATTGTGACATGTGGGCTCTATGTGACATGTTTCCACCATTGAGAAATGCTTGTAGAAATTGGCTTTAGCAACGAAGATCTCCAATTCTTCAATAGTAGTAGAAATTATGCAATCTTCCATTGCTTTTCTTTTTCTTCAATAGTGGTACCTTTTTTAGTTTCAGTCTCTATTGGTGCTTATTGATGGCAGTTTTCCCAGGCTACACACAAAAAACATGGAGCCCCAAGAGGAACACCAAGAAAACAAGGAAACTACTTTAAGAAAATCTATCTTCTCACACCAACAAGCATGTTCTTCATACTTTAATCAACCACAAGAAGAAAAAGAACACCAATCTTCACAAATCTTCATGCAACATCATATAGCAAATCTCCCATGGATTAATCACAACAAAACTTCAATATCTTCTTCGTAGAAACCATCTAAGAACCACAAGAACACAAATAAATGATCAACTTTGAATGGAATTAATCACATAATATTCATATTCATCACCTTCATAGTCTGTCTCTCAATCTCTCATAAAATACAAAATTTAAATAGAAATTTGGTTATCTCTCATACTCTATCTCTCTCACATATGCTCTCTCTCAATAGTATATTGGAATAACAAAGAATAGCTCTTAGAAATCCTCTCTTGGTCATGGATACCCCTCTCAAGAGGCATGCATGATATGAAGAGTCACCAGAGCCCTTATAGCATGCCTTGGGAGCTCATTAGTGTCACTATCACTTCAGTCTTTAGTTCAAGTCTTCTTCAACTACTTCTTCTGCTTCTTCTAGATATTTTGAGCTTGTATTCTTCCTCTTTCAAGATTACAAAACATTTTTCAAGCTAAAAATCCATCTATCAAAACACTTAGAGAAGCTAATAGAGGCCTACATGCTAAATACAAAAGCTCTAGAGAACACTACAGAAGGTCAATAAAAGGTATAAAAACCAGATAGATCAAACCAAACCTACTTTAAATAATCAAAAACTATCCATCAGACTCTCAATTATCTTTCAAAAGACTCATTCACAATCTCAACCTTACAAACATAAAGAAAATAGATCAAAACAAAGGCAAAATAGAGCTTATTAGAACCAAACAAATACATCACAGAACCTATCAAAACATCATATCTCAACCAAAAACCATCATGAGCTTCTTAAAACTACTAAATCCATCCCAACACACTCCAAAACACTTCCAAAGTTTAAAAAACCAATAATTCCATCATAAAATCAATCATTCAACTCACAAAAATAACAAAAGTCAATCCCAAAAAATAAGTCAATTCATCCCTCAACAACACTTGTCTCACACCATCACAAGACTCAAGCATCATATTTCCAGATGGCAATATGTGACATTTTAGTAGCCTGGAAAAGATCCAAACACCTTTAAAGAAATAAAAAGTTATTCTTATTTATACATCAAGACAAAGAAGTGTAGTATGTACCTAAACAACTCGATCGCACTTGCATTGCTCCATTTTTACTTTGTATGTATACTTAGGAGTGCAAGGAGCATCTTTAAGCAAGATACTCAACACCATCATATAATGGTATGGGCGCCTCCTCTTTTAATGGATCAGATAACCTAGTATCCATGGATAGTAATGCATCAATCATAGCCTCCATCTCAAGCTCCAACATTTGAGGAAGGTCTAAAAGGTCCCCAATGTCTTCTAGTGTTGAGGACGCAGTTAGCAAAGTGCTCTCTAATGGGTTTACTAGCACAGGTACTCCTTCCACTATACAACCACTAATTCTTCTTATAGGCCACAATAGGTGCATTGCTTGAGATGAATTGGCACCTCTCTGTGGATATTTCTAGGGCAAATTTAATATTATTAAAATTTATTTCAATTATATTTTGATTACAAAGCATAACCGGTACACACTTTGCTCATTGTTAACTCAAAGTCCAAGACTGCTTGATCAATGATTTTTTATTGAAACACATTAAAGCATTGCAGGTGGTCTCTATAGGCAAGTGACATTTTGGTCGAAGTGCAAGTTTGCACTAGGTGCAAGGACGTGAAACACGTTGATTGAGATATACCTCTCAATCTCAAACATCATGGCCCTCATTGTTAAGACTTCAAGCTTTGTATATATGTCTATGTGTGTTACTGATAGTCTAACTGTATGTCCAGATACACACAGCAAGTGTGGGACATTAAATAAGTCAGTGGTCTCTGACCTAACCACAGTTAGTACATTGACTAGACAACCTAGTTGTAACTATTCTGCTCTACTAGTTACTTGAGTGAATAATGAAAGAAATGGGATGAGTTGACTGCTTACTCTTTGTTGCTCCAAACCTACTCTGTCATTTAACATGGTATGAGAGCCAACATGAATGGGCTCTTTGGAGCTTAGCATTGAAGGAGTCTAGATCTGGAGATTGAAGATAAGAGTCTCTACTGAAGAAGAAAGGCCGCCATTGTTCCTGTCAAGGTATGCATTAGGGTATGCTTTGTTCTTGTGCAAGAGCTTATTGTGGCTTGTTTGGGAGCTTCATAAGGCTTCATTAAGCACTTGTATGTGGCCATTTGATATCAAAGACATCAGATCTAAAAAAATGTCATCAAAGGAGACTATGCCTACAACCCATTTTTTAAAAAAGCCATATCTTTCTACAGAAATGGATTTTAGAGAAACGGCTTGTGATTCTTGACCATTTCGACCTGTCTACAACTTTGCAGAAGAAGGTTTTTTCAAAATTTTCACAGATTTTGAGATATTTAGCACCACAGACCTATGCAGACTGGTTGTTTACTACATTCAACAATAGGTAGTTCCAAGTCATTGGTGGCTTTCATCCTAATAATGTATATGCATCCAATGTGACCAATAGACTTGTGTAATGCAGGATGAATATACTTGTTGTGTAGCAACACTAAAGTCTCAACAGACAGTGATCATTAAAGAGCTTATACTTGGTTGATGCTTGACAAAGCATATGTGTTATCTCTTATGTTTTTTATCTTGGATTGGGAGTGTCAAATGGTCAATGGTTGAAGATAATGACATGTTGAAATATTTCCAAAAGTTTTTCAGCTAATACAAGCCACCGTTTGATCCACCAATGCTTGGGAATGATGGATATGACTATCAAGAATGCTTGATAAATGCATGTGCAATACCCATGTACACTTAGGCATGATTAAAAGGGATTTAAAAATTAGTTTTGGAATGCATTTACAGATCTGGAAATTACATGCTAAAATCTATAATTTGAATGTATGACAATTATCACTTGAAGGTTGAAACATACTAACATCCATTTGATACCTGTAAGGCTTGAGTCATGCCATTGGAGCTATAGGTATTTTTGTGGGTTATTGTGAGTATTATATGCCCAAATTTGGATTGATTTGTAGATGGTTATAGCAGGGTATTAACAGTCTTTATTAGTTGTAAGAATATTTACTTCCATACATGATGTACATGCACTGTAATGTGTCCAGATGGACATGCATGGATACATACATGTAGTGGCAATTGTCTAAGATGTTGTGGGCTATGTTGAGGCATAAATACCCTTGCTTTGGCTGAGAAAAGGCTGTCGGTTACACACAGGTTGCTATTCACAAACTATTTGTCTATTCACTGCTAGTTAGTGTGTTTACATATAGAGTATGCAGTAAATGCAGTCCATACAAATAAGTTGTTATACCTAGATGTATTACCACTTGACTTGGGATATGGTTGACATATTTATGGACTGAAATACTCTGATTTGATCAAAGGGTTGCTGCTAAAAACTATCATTGAATTGGAAGGTTGAAACTTATCAGTTTTACGAGACCTTGGTTTGCAAGAAGTCAGGTAGTGTTTACAACATGGCAAATGCAGACATAATAGATAACATAACCCAGATAGTGGGTGAGAAACTTGACAGAAACAACTATGCCATATGGAAGTTCCACATGGAGAACTTCCTGATAGGAAAAGGATATTGGGATTTGGTAACAGGAGCAGAGGCTGAACCCAAATTGCCTGACAAGAATCCCACTCCAAATTAGTTGAGAGCTCATAGAGCTTGGACGGAAAGAGCACACAAAGTTCTACATTAGCTATCATATGTATTTTGGATGCTATGGTAATGCAAATTATGAACTATAGCTCTCCAAAGGATGCATGGAATACCTTGATTAGGTACTATAGCACTACCACAAGTGCCAGGAAGATACAGCTGAAGCAAAAATCCAATAATATGGAAAGAAAGGGTAGGTCTATTCAGGACTATGTCACTGAAATCAAGACCATTGCAGACCATTTAGCATCCATTGGTACACAAGTGAAGGATGAAGACATGGTTGCAATTGCATCAAATGGCTTGGGGCTGAATATAAATCTTTTGATACTTCCATATTTGTGCGGGCTAAAATCCCAAATTTTAATGATCTTGTGGAATTTCTCATTCATGAGGAAGTCAAACTAGGATTGGCTACTAGTTATAACAGCTCTAAGAGCAAGGATGCTGTCTTTTACTCGAATCAACATGGACATGGCAACCATGGTAGGGGATTTTCTCATGCAGAGGAGCACCATAGAATATGTCTCATCGTAGTAATACCTAGTAGGGTTCAAATGCACAAGGAGGTGGCAATTTTAGAGCCAGGGGGAGATCTAGCCCTAGGGGCAAAGGCTCTTGGCAGCCAGAGTGTGTCTCTGACAAATCCTAACAAGGATAAGGATTGCCATTATTGTGGCAAGTACGGACACATTGCCAAGGACTATTGGAAGAAGCAGGGAAATCAGAAGGGCAAGTAGCATGGACATTATGCATCGTCTAGCTATACAGAGGATGATTCTACAGATCGCTTGCTTGCCATGACTTACATGCAAAATAGGGCTGCTAAGAAGTCAAATGTAAATGATGTTTGGTATATTGATTTGAGAGCATCGAATCATATGACACCTCATGGTGATTGGTTCACAAATATGGTGCCTGACTAGAATGGCTATGTATGCATAGGCAACAATACGCAGCATAGCATTGAGAACAAAGGCATAGTACCTCTGGTAATTCATAATGGCAAGAAGAAGAACCTACATGATATGTTGCATGTCCCATCCATTATGAAGAATTTTTGGATGTTCAATTAGATGCCACTTTACCATAGCTGAAATTAGCAATGTTTGCTCATGGTTCAAGCACAGTTAAAGACCTAGAAATATGGCATAAGAGAGTGGGGCATGTAAATATTCAGCAGCTACAATTGATGCACAAGAGACAGCTTATTACTGGCTTACTGAATTTTACCTACATTGATCTTAGTCACGTATGTGATGCATGTCAATTTGGTAAACAGTCACAATTGCCTTTTTGGTTCATCGTCCACTGACACCACTATGTCAATGAGGGGAAGATATGACATGATGGAAAGCAAAGGGAAAGAAAAAGTATTTGATGATACACCTAGCATGATGACTTCAAGCTATGGCTCGGTTGATAGTCTTGATAGTGAACTTGGTATTCCTACTATGTGTATGCTTGGTACTTGGTAGAATAGGTGCATTCCGCCTCATGAGAGGGGGGAATCTAGTAGTGCACCATAGCTCAGACGCTTGCGGAGGGTTAGGTATCCTCTGGATAGACTGACTTATAGTGGTTACTCTATGAAGCATTATGCTTATATGACAAAGGTCATGGAGATTGAAGAACCTACCACTTATGCTGAAGTAGTGATGGATAAGAATTGGTGCACAACCATGGATGAGGAAATGGCTGCCTTGGCTGAAAATAGCACTTGGGATCTTGTTCCACTGCCAAATGAGAAAAAGACCATTGGTTGCAAACGGGTTTATAAGATTAAATGCAAGTTGAATGGCAGTGTAGAGAGGTACAAAGCCAGGCTAGTCGCTAAGGGATATGCTCAGCAATATGGTCTAGACTACAAAGAAACTTTCAACCCTATTGCCAAGATTGCAACTATACGAACAGTGACTGCATTGGTTGCTGCAAGGGTTGGAAATTGTAGCAAATGGATGTTAATAATGCTTTCCTCAATGGTGACTTGGAAGAGGATGTTTACATGGATCAGCCTGAAGGGTATTGCACACCCTAAGTTTCCGCACCATGTCTGTAAGCCAAAGAAAGCTTTGTATGGGCTGAAATAGGTTCCTAGAGCATGGCATGCAAGGATCAACAGTTACTTGCAAAGTTTGGGTTTCACTATTGGCATGGCTGATCATAGTCTATTCATGAAAAAGACATTGGTAGTGCCAATTATTTATGTGAATGATATGATAATCACAGGTGATGATGACTTTGTAACACAGAATGTCATGAGTACGCTTAAATTTGAATTTGATATGAAGGATTTATGTGAGGTGAAATTTTTCTTGGGTATTGAAGTGATAAAGGCAGATAATGGTTTATGGCTGATGCAAAACCACTATGCCATGGAAATGCTGAAAAAATATGGCATGGCTGAATGTAAATTGCTTGATATACCTCTAGATCAGAATGTTAAGCTAGAGATAAATACTGGAGCTGAAATTGATGATGTCACTATGTACACGCAGATGGTTGGAAGCTTGATCTACTTGACCATCAGAAGACCTGATTTGAGTTATGTTGGTGGGCTCATAAGTCAATTCATGCAGAAGCCCAAAAAGCCATGCTTGGATGTTGTTAGACGGATTATGCGGTATGTAAAGTCCATTGTAGATCATGGCTATTCTATGAGAAGGATAAGGCCCTGAAACTCATTAGTTACACTGATGTGGATTGGCTAGGATGCTCATATGATCGTAGGTCTATGAGTAGCTATGCCTTTAGCTTTGGAAGTGGGATGATTAGCTGGAGTAGCAAGAAGCAACCGACTATTGCATTGTCTAGTATTGAGGCAGAGTACAGAGCTGTTGCTTTGTCAGCCTGTGAAATTGCATGGTTGCTTAAGCTGATGGCTCATTTGGATATGCAGGTGGATGCTCCATTGAATTTATTTTGTGACAATCTTAGTAGCGTACTTATGGCAACAAACCCAGTTTACCATGCTAGAACAAAGCATATTGAGATACACTACCATTTCATTCGTGAGATGGTTCTTGTAGGAAAAGTGGATCTTATGCATGTGAAGACAGATGAGCAGGTAGCAGATATCTTTACCAAGTCTTTAGGTAAAGATAAGTTCACTGGATTCTGATAGCTACTTGGTGTATAGGTGTTATCTTGAGCTTGAGGGGAAGTGTTAAGACTTCAAGCTCTGTCGATCTGTCTATGTGTGTTACTGATAGTCTAATTGTATATCTAGCTATACACAGCAAGTGTGGGACATTTAATAAGTCGGTGGTCTCTCGCCTAACCACATCTAGTACATTGACTAGATGACATAGTTGTAACTATTCTGCTCTACTAGTTACTTGAGTGAATAATGATAGAAATGGGATGAGCTGACTGCTCACTCTCTATTGCTCCAAACCTACTATGTCATTTAACACTCATCATTGTCCATTTTCTCTATGTCTCAACAAACATTACACTTCTCTCGCTCAAATCATCAGTTCCTCTCTTTCTTCCTGTCCCTCCCTTTGTATTTTTGTTTAGTTATCTTTTTGCTTCTCCATCCTTGGAGAGATATATGTCCCTTTTTTGCTCTTGGATACCAAAGAAAAAGTACAAGTTCCCAAGTCTTAGATGATCCCAATTAAAGATATCATTGGATTAGATTTAACGAATTGATGAACTCAAAAGCTTGGTTGCATAGGTAGATACTAGGCATTGCGCACCTAATTGTGGCACAAGGCCAATGCTTCGCATTGAGGGTCGAACAAGCGAACCAATGGGCAAGCCAACATCCATCTCTCTCTCTCTCTCTCTCTCTCTCTCTCTCTCTCTCTCTCTCTCTCTCTCTCTCTCTCTCTCTCTCTCTCTCTCTCTCTCTCTCTCTCTCTCTCTCTCTCTCTCTCTCTCTCTCTCTCTCTCTCTCTCTCTCTCTCTCAAACTATGCCAATAAGGAAGCCAACCACGAGAGATACAAGCAATGGGCAAGAATCAATATGTAGGTGCACAAGATGGCACACAAGAGAAGTGGACAAGATTTTTGGATATTTATTCTTGAAATCCTAATTACTATGCGATGGATGTATCGCAATGTCATGCCTAGATTGTGGTAGGAAAATCTTTTCCAAGAATAATATGAGCTTTCAAACTACTCAAATAATGTATTCCCTTCCTATTGATGTAAAGATTTATTTTTATCCATCTGTTTATCTCCTTGATAAATAAAAATAGTATATATTTTTTTAATTAAAAATTAAAACTCTCTTTTGAAGTATAAACCCTTATCATTGTCGGAAGGACAAGTAATACATAATTTCCCTCCTAAATTAATGAGGTAGAGTAAGCAAGTGAACATCTTTTTCTTTTTGAACATGGTTGGAAAGAAAATTGATCATAAATTTGTATAATTCATAGAACATCACCCCGAATTTCAATACTTTGAAAGCCCAAGAGAAGAAATTTCTTCTCAAGCAGTACAAGCCAGCAAAGTTTGATGGTAAAGGAAGGGACATTCCAACTGAAGCAGAAACATGGATAGAATCTATGGAAGCCTATTTCACTGCTGCAAGGACTGCACTGTCAAATCAAGCCATGATTGCCAAAATAAAACTCACAAGAGATGCCCGTCTTTGGTGGAAACAATAGTGCAAGGACCAAAGAACTTCCAAAAAAGTGCTATCACATGGGACAAGATTAAGGACACTATGTGTGGGAGATATCTTTCACCCACAAATCAAGTCTAGAAGATGAACGAGTTCTTCAATCTAAAGCAATTAAGCCTAAGCCTAGAAGTCTACTACTCCAAATTCATAACACTTCTAAACTATGAATCGACGATGGATGTTTCACAACAAGTATCCAAATTTTGCAATGGTCTAAATCCACCCTTGAATATGCGTCTTGAATCAATGAGACCGTCGGATTTACAAGATGCATTGATTCGAGCAACTCCAATAGTTTAGGAGATTGAACAAAGGCCAAGAAATGTAAAAATTTGGAGCAAAAACAATCAAAATAAGGGCAACTTCCAAGGTTACGCAAAAAAAGCCCAAGGACAATACCAACCAAACAATACAAAAAAGGCCAAATCAAATGTAGTGGGAAGCTTTATACCCATAGGAAGGAGAAATGAGACTCCAAGGTACTTCTATTGCAAGGAACCATGACATTTCAAGAGGCAATGTTTGAAGCTTTGGCCAAGGTCAATTTTGAGGGCAAAGCCAAGATGCTAGGGGAAAGATTGCTAGAATAAACCTAAAGGAGATCAGTAATGATAAAGATCCCACAATGGAATCCGATATGAATGAGCTAGAGTACACACCACTCTCAATAAGAAGGGTCTAGATCGCCAATTCTTAGTAATTCAAACACTAGCAAATTATCAAGGTAAACCCTTTCTAATTTTAATCAATTGTGGAAGTACCTACTCTTTCATATTACCAAAATATGCAAAAAGGCTAGGCATAAACACTATTCTCATACCTAGAATGTTTTTGGAATTAGCAAATGGCAAAGAAGTTATATCAGCACAACAAACTAGCAAGGTAGAATTTAGCTTAAGTGGCAATTCTTCCAAAATGAATTTCCGAATTATGAACCTCGAGGCTTATGAGTACTTGCTAGGAATAGATTGGCTAATTCCAAATAATGCCCATATCCATTGCGGAAAGGGACACATCACATTCCATAACTCAAAGGGAGAACAAGTAACCACTCAAGGAGAAGCAAGAAACCCTAGGGTTCAACTAGCTAAAGTTTTTCGAGTAGTAAAACGGTTGAAGACAGGATTATCTGTCTATCTAATTAAACTCAACAAGGCTGAGCAGGATAATGAAGCCAAGGATCAACCATCTTGGCTAAAAGAATATGTGGATGTTTTTTCAGAAGACCTGACAGAGCTTCCACCAACAAGGGAAGTAGATCATGAAATTCAACTCATTCCAAGTGCTGCCCCCATGCCACAAACAACCTTATTGAATGTCAATTCCTGAAGCCATTGAGATGAAAGAACAACTCAAGTAGCTATTAGACCACGGATACATCTGGCCAATTAATTCACCATGGAGAGCCCCGGTTTTATTTCAGAAAAAGAAAGATGGAACACTCCTCCTTTGTATCGATTACCGTGTTAAACCAGGTGACAATGAAAAAAATATATCCAATTCTCGAGATAGATGAGTTGCTTGATTGACTCCAGGGACAAAGGTATTTTCAAATATCGATCCAAATCAGGATATTATCAAATAAGAATTAGGAAGAAAGATATCGCTAAAACAGCTTTTAACACAAAGTATGGTCATTGTGAGTTTATTGTGATGTCGTTTGGGTTAACGAATGCTCATGCCACCTTCAATAGGTTGATGCAAGACATTTTCCGACCCTACCTTGATGACTTTTCCATCATCTTCTTTGATGATATCTTAATATATTCCAAGAGTGAAGAAGACCATGAACCACATCTATGAACAGTTCTTGAAACAATGAGGGCCCACAAATTGTATGTTAAAAAGAAGAAATGTGATTTCTTTAAGAATTAGATTGAATATCTAGGATTCATAGTATCGACAAATGGCATTTCAATGGATCCTGCCAAAATCCAAGATGTAAAAGACTGGCCACCCCCAACAATGGTCAAGGAAGTGCGAAGCTTTCTAAGGCTAACAGGTGGGTATAGAATCTTCATTAAAGACTATGCCTCAATTGTTGCACCTCTCACCGACCTTCTCAAAAAGCAGGTCTCCATTACAATGATGTTCACCGAACAATCTAGCTTTGAGAAGCTTAAGCAAAGTTTGGTAACCGCCCCTATCTTAAGGCTACCGGAACTTAGCAAAGAATTCAAAGTCATAACTGACGCAAGCTCTCTTGCTTTGGGTTGTGTGCTTATGCAAGAAGGATATCCAATAGCCTATGCTTTAAGAAAATTAAAGATCCATGAAAGAAATTATGCCACGCACGACCTAGAACTACTTGCTATAATTCATGTCTTTAAACTATGGATACATTACCCGCTTGGTAATAGGTTTTCTCTAGTCACTAATCATAAAATCCTAAAGTGGATTTTTACTCAGCCAGATCTCAATATGAGACAACACCGATGGATTGAGACCTTGCAAGAATTTGACTTTGAAATTAAGTATAGACCAGGCAAGGAGAATGTGATTGTAGATGCCCTAAGTCGTAAATCATTCCTTAATGCTCTAATCCTAAAAGAACCCTCTAGGGTTGGAACTCTTGCCACAATGATTTCAATGCCCAATAACCCTCTCATAGAAATGGCTAAAGCAAAGGCAACGAAGGATCCAAGCTATTAGAACTTGTTAAGAGAAATTTTCGTCAAGGATTCAAGTCCAAAACTCAAGACTAAGTATCAATATTTTTCCATAAACTAGGAGCTTGCCTATTAAGGAGGATAAGACTACGTATTCTTGCAAGTTAGGAACTCAAAAGGAAAATACTTTGGGAAGCTCACAATTCCCCATTTTCAGTCCATCCTAGTTATGCTAAGACTCTTAATACAGCCAGAAGAAGCTTCTACTAGGAAAGACTCAAGGGGTGATGTACTCAAGTATGTCACCAAATGTCTAAACTGTCAACGAATTAAGGCCGAGCGTGTTAAGTTTCCAAGAAAGCTCCAGCCACTTGACATCCCTCAAATGAAATGGGAGTATACCAGCATGGCCTTCATAGTTGGATTACCCCTAGTACGAGGATATAACTCCATAATGGTAATAATTGATATGCTAACAAAATTTACACACCTTATTCCTGTAAAAACCAGTTACAAGGCTTTCGATATCGCCAAGCTTTTAATTAAGGAAAATGTCAAGTTACATGGATTACCCCAAAGAATCATTAGCGACCGCGATTCTCTCTTCACCTCAAACTTTTGGAAGAGTTTGTTCGAAGCTCTAGGAACCCAGCTCTGGTGCTTTAGTACTGCTTACCATCCCCAAATCGATGGTCAAATAGAGCGGCTCAACCAAGTTATTGAGGACATATTGAGAGCTCACTGTAATAGGGAACCCAAACAGTGGATCTAATACCTACCCTTAGTTGAAATTTCCTACAATGCATCATACCATCAAAGTATTCAAATGACTCCTTTTCAGGCACTATATGGGCAAGATTGTCTTACACCATTAAATTTTTCTAATCCTACCCTATGGGTAGAAGCATCTAGGTAAATGCTAGAAGAAATGGATTAGCAAGTGAAAGCTATACGGCAAAATATTTAAGGTGCCAAGGATCGATAGAAGGCATATGCCAATCAATGAAGGCAAGAACGCATCTTCAAAGAAGGTGGCATGGTTTTCACACGAGTTCGCCCAAAGAAAAGTTCCTTATCTTTGGGGGAATTCAAGAAGCTAAGTCCTAGGTATTGTGGGCCATATAAGGTACTAAAGTGTCTAGGGCCAAATGCCTACAAGCTGCAACTCCCTAGTAACTTGAAAATACATAATGTATTTCATGTCAATCTATTGAAAGCTTATGTTCCTAACCTAGACCATGTACTTAACAACCAACAAATTGTAATGCCAAGTCAAGGAGTCCTCGAACTTCAACCAAAAAAGATACTTGACACACAAGAGAAGACTGAAAGAAGCAAAACCCTTAGAAAATATCTCGTTCAGTGGAAGGACTACCCTAAAGAAGATGTCACTTGGATTGACCATGAATCACTATGTAACCAATATCCCCAATTTCATTCGAGATGAGGACATCTCGATTCCTCTAAGGGGGAGAGGATGTGATATCCAGACTTTAATTTAAAATCTTCCAACTTCTTATAGAATGGACTTGAAAAACTCTAAAATCATTAAATAGACAAGATCTCGAGCAAAAAGACCCAAGGATTGTAACCTGGCATTTTCCCGAATTAACAAAGATTGTAGCCATCCATCACGGAAGTGATCACGTGAATGAGAATTAGGAGCCATAAGTCGAATACATTTTAAACTTGGCAAATCAAGCAAGTTACAAATGCTTTAAGCTTTGGAAGCTTAAAAATATTAAGAGTGTGAAAATAAAAGAAGAAGACGATGTCGATCAGGTCACCCCCCTCTTTTTATGGAAAAAAATGGCACAACAAACCCCCAATCTTGACATCTCTAATCCTAAACTAAAAAGCCTAAATTCACCATCAGTAATTCAGCAATCAACTCTAGCAATCTCCCCCTCTTTTCAATTCAACGAGAGGCTTGGAATAAAGCAAGATCATCCGAGAGCCATGTGAATTAGTCATGGCATCTTTGACAATCTCTCTCGACCTTAAAGATCAAATCGCCAACATCAGATTGCATCTTGGAAGCTTCAAATTGTTGATTTTGCCAAGATCCCCTCCATAAAGAGCTCTTATTATTAGCCACAACCCTTCTTCTCCAATTTAACTATAAGCAAGAGGCATGGGAAGCCATTGAGAGCAATTCGAGCAAGAGGGAAGAGGCCCTTCTCAGGAAATAGCTAGCTGGCCTTTATCCCATGAACAGACAACTGAAGCTACATGCGTAAAGTAAGATTTTATTCAATTCCTACATATAATCTCTTTGAGAAATTCTTAACCACAAATTCCAAGGGGTAACTTGGGTCTGTACAAGATGAACCTAAGCAAGTACAAGGAAGGTAATATGTCCGTAAAAGATTTAATATTTTTTATTTTTGTGTTGATCAAACGAAATCTGTGATGGGTAATCACAGACGCTAATCCTCGGTATATAAGAGACCTTGAGATGAAATTGCCAAAGGATACTGTTCGTAATTAAACTAACCAAGATTTTCTTTTATTGCAGGCAAAGACCCACAAAACTCTGAGGGAGTTATCCTCAAGTATGAAATTCTTGCTTAAACTCAGTCCAAACTAATCCCCAAGGAAGAGGAAGTCTAGGAAGACTATTGGAAGGTATTGCCCCTTATGCTTATTTGTTTCAAAGTTATTTTGCCACTTATGCTGATTTGTCTCGAAGTTATTTTTCCACTTATGCTAATTTGTCCCGATATTATTAAATTTTAGAAAGAAAAGATTTGTCTTGGAAACAAACCTATTAGAAGTTTAAATATAATGCATTCAAAATAAATATGTTTGTGATTGCAAGCTAGGTACTGATCTTTTCTAAAATCATCAAGCTAAAAGAGGGATGACTGAGTACAAATCGCTAGACTGAGGCAATATTCTAGTGAGCACAAAACACCAACTGAGATAATGTTCCTAATGGCGCTAGACCTCCCCAAGGACAGTGCGAATAAAACCTACTCCAAGGGATTTTTCTATTTTGTTTCACGTTAGTAAGAATAGACCGATCATGACGCGAAAGGTCTTGTCGTAGGGAACTCTACTCGGTAGGAGGAGGTGAGGATACTAGGGGGCTTTGGTCACAAACTCCTTAGGCTCTTACAAATTCCAACTGCCCTTCAATTTCCAGACTGTGTCCTAGAAGTTCCAATACTAGTTGGGGAAAGGAACTTGGAGAGAATAATACTTTGAACAAAAAATGTTGTAAAGGTCTTTTTTAAAAAAGGATTTATTAATAAGGAATTGCTTTACTCTATTTTTGTGTCGTGAATTAAAGGCGTGTAACGAATTTGTATCAGGAGATAATTCAAAGAAGTTATTTTTATATGTTAAACCTAAGGTGGTACATAATTAGATAACTAAAACTACTCTCTCAAGGGAAGTGGGAGGATGGTGGATCCAGACCTATGGTTGGGTGGTCTCGGTAAGCCAAGAGCTTTCCTAAGAAGGAACAAAAAATGCACTTGATGGATGATTAGAAACCAGAAAGCCTAGCTCGCATCACTTTAGAATCCGCTAATACTAATTAGCTGCTAGTAATAGATTTGACCTGAAAAACTCAAGTCAATCCTTGTGGGAGTGGCCATAACTCCCACTGCGGGGTAGACTCAAGCGAGCCTAGTTAGCAAACTCCGAGGCTTTTCTCAAAATCCCGGACGGTGCTTCTTAGGACATCTCTTGATGTGCTACTAAGAACATATCGCCAAGGAAGGCTCGAGTAGCATGTTATGTTCATTCCTCAATTCTTCATCTTCTGCTTAAGCTAAGTCCATAGCCAAAATTGCTATACTTACTTCCCCTACTATTGACTAGACAACCTTTTCAGAGAAAAAATTGAAGAAATGATGGACTCCCCTCTCTAGGACTCCTACATGTGGCACTTACAATGTGCACTCTATAATGTAAAAGACAAGGAAATTGATGATCAAGAAATGGATTACATTCTCTCTTCGATATTCAACAAATTTATGTGCCACAAATTCTTGCAAGCACTAATGTGTCTATGGATTCTAACGATGAAGAAATTTTCATGCAACCTAAGTTCATGCATGCTACACATGATTCAAAAGCAGGACCCTCCTCATAAGTAGGACCTTCTTCTTCATCAAGCTTACCTCTAGACTGCATTATCAAAACCACAACATTTCCACTGAGAAGGAGGTATGCTAAACCTACAAAACAAGAGCTAGATAAATATATTAAAATGATCCAATTTTTAAATCAGTGGTTTGACGAAGACTACATAAAAGCATTTGATGAAGCTAAAAGACTTGCGATCAAAATGGTGATTGAATGAGAAGATAAACGACTCCAGTATCTATGCCTCTCAAAATCAACCATCGGCATGAACAAAAAGATGATATTGGGAGGTATGTATAGAACAAGTATGATTCTAGACTTGTGGGTGACTACATAGAACATACTCCTACTTATTATATTCCTACATGGTATATTATGGATAATAATGCCTAGCAATAGCTTATCTACAACATCTCTTCTTCAATTGAAGATGATGATAGCATCATAGATGGCACCTTTGCACCCATCAACCCTCATCGCACCTCAGATGAAGATCATGAGTATATTAATGCACACTTGTATACCTCTGGCAGGCTTAATGCCCATTCTAGTAAAATTGGTGATGATGAGAAACTAAAACTAGATAGAATGGGAGTATGTGCCAAAGTTGAAAACTCTCCTACTTGTTCCATTGATGGAAAAACTCTTGATGAAATCAAAACGCTCATATACATTATGTATTCATATGTTGGACAAAACTTGCTTGGCAAACCCAATGCTAACATGTTAGATATTCTCAATGTTATGACTCATGGTTTTGTAGGTGGATTAAGGCAATGGTAGACCTCTATACATCCGTAGATTAAAGCAATGATTATATCACAGCTAGACCTAGTAACCTTGTTCTTTGAGTTATTGTTAGGAGAACTTGTTGGCAATAAAGTTGATGAAGTAATGGAGACAAGACAAGCTTTATTTAAAGCTAAAATCTGTGACCCTCACAAGTACAAGGAGTATTTGATCTACATGTGTGACCTTCTCTATGAAGACATGGGTGCTCATGACAGTAGCATGAAGGAGTAGTTGGTAGCTCTTTCCTTGAACCTATCCCATTTGACTGCAATTAGAAGATGCAAGTTAAAAATAGAGATTTTAATGATAGTGTAGGCCAAATTATTCAAACAATAGAACAAACCATCAAAGAAGTCTATCATCGACAAAAGTTGATCGCCATACAATAAAAGCTCCCTAGTGAGGTATGCAAACATGCATTAAAGTTTTATAAGGACTTTGGGTGTACAAATGTAATTGCTCTCCTTGGGATTCATCTAAATCTAGATGATGTAGATCTTACTTCAATAGACACCACATATACTATGATCAATCTTCCCACCATCATAAGAGATGCAACAATAGATGCTCCTATAATATGTATAATAATTAGTCCATGTCAAATAAAAAGATTTCAGGAAAGCATCAATCAAAGGATGTGGTGTTATATTTGTGAAAGCCCAAACCACTTGGCAAACAAGTGCCCACAAAAAGGCAAAGAACAATCCAAATTGATGGGAAATAGAAGGTGAATATTCGTTACTACTTTTCTGACGATTTTTCTTCCGACAGTAGCAGTGTCTATTCCTTATATGAGGATAATGATTTGGATTACCAACCCTCAGATACTATGTTTGAATGGTCTAGTAATTATGATTGGTCTTCAAACTTAGCATCAAGAGTTTCAGAATAGTCTCTTAATGACTCAAAACTCTTAAGCTCAACTTCGGATTGGTTAGTATATTCCAGCAGTGTTTCTGATGAGTATGCATCTAATTATGAAGCTTACTCCTTGTTTGATGCAAGTAAAGATTCTTATGGTAACATAGCTAGTAATATTTCTTTCCATTACATTTTCTCTATTTCTCATTAGGGAAGAAAATCAGAGTGATGATGATAAAGACTTGGATGAAATTCAGACAATCAATGCACATGATTTCTCCTCCTTCAAGAAAAGAAAAGTATCTAAGGTATTGCATAAACTCCCTACTACCCTTCCTCAGTCCCTTAAATTTTGTACTAGTGACACTAGTCCTATGCTTTCCACCATGAAGACAATCAATTGGATTAGAGCTATGGGTAAATCTCACAAGTATAGACTCAATGTGAATGCTCTTGAAGGTGGTGGCTCCATTCCAACAATATGTGTCAAACTCCACTCCTCAAGCAAGTTCAACTTGTTTGTGGATAGTTTAGTGGACACAAGATCAAGTTTATGTGGTGGAACACGGTAGTCCCATTATAGTGGAACTATCTAATAATAAGAAAATCACTCTTTCCACTATAACCAAAGTGTTTCTTTACTTGGGAAAATCAAACTCCCTATAGGGATCCACTCGATGAAATAGATGTGGTATGATTTGCTTCTTAGTGTTGATGTACTCTAATATTTACTCCCATATACTTTTTGAGTTGAACATATCTCATCCTCCTACTTGGGGAAAAGACTAGCATTCCTTTGCTAGAAAAAGTTGGTCGAAGCATTTACACTATTTCTTGGTCTTCTTCTCAAACCAAAGTGAAACACACACAAAATTTGCATCAATTGGAATTGCAAAATCATTAGGTAGAAATCCAAAAGATTCAAGCTTGAAAGCTTTTATGTCTAAAGATTTGCTATTATTCAAAGAGAAATGCTAGAAGTTTGCCATCTCACTACCGCTCAAGGATAACACCGTGCCTACCAAAGTAGTTCATAAAGGGTATGAAAGAGGAAGATCTAGAGTTGTGCAAACAAGAAATTGCTTATCTATTGCAAAAGGGGTTAATTGAGCCCACTAAATCTCCTTGATCATGCTAAGTTTTTTATGTGAATAAACATTCTGAACAAAAAAGAGGAAGAAAGAGATTGGTCATCAACTACAAACGGAACAAATATTTAGTTGGCCATGGTCATCCAATTCCTATTAAAGATCTTCTTATCAAAAGAATTGGCAAAGCTAAAACCTTTAGTAAGTTTGACCTAAAATTAGGCTTTTGACAATTACCAATTCTTGCTACATATAGGTTTAAAATAGTAATCCGTGCTCCCATGGACAGTATCAAGGGACAATCCTTCCTTTTGGTATCAAAACGGCTTTTCAAGAATGGACAGACTCTATCTTTTCTAAGTTTTCAATTTTTCTTAAAGTAAGTTGATGATATCTTAGTATTTTTTGAAATAGTTGAATAACATCTTGGCCATCTCATGCTTTTCATGCAACCCGTAGAGGATGCAAGCATGGTGTTACCACCTACCAAATCCATTTTATTTGTAAATAAAGTAAAATTTTTAGGTTTGCAAATCCATCATGGCATGACAAAACTTCATGATCATGTTCTTAAAAAGATTTTAGAATTTTGTGACACCCTACCAAATGTAAAAATATTTCAACAACTCTTTTGATGCCTAAAATGGATCAATTTCTCTACCCCAAACCTAGCCTTGTATACTAGATATCTTTATCATTTACTTAGAAAAAATTAATTTGTATGGAAACCTCTTCATTTGATAGCCTTCACCAAATGAAATCCTTGATATAACAACTACCCCCTATTTACATCTTCCTACATGCTATCCTTTAATCATCTACATATATGCATCACACATTGGGTGGGGTGCTCTTCTCTATGAACAAATACCAACAAGCAATGTGCTAAAACAACTCCAAATATGCCAATATGATTCTGGCATCTTTCCCACAATGTGAAAGAATTTTCCATTCTATTAAAGAGAAATATTGGGAATAATTAAGGCAACCAAGACTTTTAGGATTTTTGTGGAATTTATGTCTTTCACTGTATGCATGGATCTACAATATGTGCATGGATATCTGATTAAAAAAGCACCCACGAAAATCAGCAACCAAAAGGATTCTTTGATGGTGTCTCTTTTTTTATGAGTTTGATGTTACTTTTGAATATATTCCTAGAAAAGATAATGTGCTAGCAGACCTATTTTCTCGAAGACTTGACTCATCATCCACTTAGCACGTGTACCTTTATGCAATGTACATTATTCCTCCTCCATTAACAAAATGTTGTATGACTCACACCACTCTCACCCTTTGTATCATATTCCACCTTTTATAATTCTATACAAGGGGCACCCTGGGTTCACAATTGTACCACCCATGGCATGTGCCTTTGATTGTGTGTTTGTGTGTGTGTGTGTGTGTGTGTGTGTGTGTGTGTGTGTGTGTGTGTGTGTGTGTGTGTGTGTGTGTGTGTGTGTGTGTGTGTGTGTGTGTGTGTGTGTGTGTGTGTGTGTGTGTGTGTGTGTGTGTGTGTGTGTGTGTGTGTGTGTGTGTGTGTGTGTGTGTGTGTGTGTGTGTGTGTGTGTGTGTGTGTGTGTGTGTGTGTGTGTGTGTGTGTGTGTGTGTGTGTGTGTGTGTGTGTGTGTGTGTGTGTGTGTGTGTGTGTGTGTGTGTGTGTGTGTGTGTGTGTGTGTGTGTGTGTGTGTGTGTGGCCACAACAAAACAAAATTGTTGAATGTCCTTGTATAATTGAACCCCCTCCTTTACACACAAATCTCAAGTTACCCATTTGAACACACTTGCACTCTTTGACATCCACATTGGCACACCCTAATTGCATTTCTTAAATCCTAAACCTGTCACACATCAATACATGTAGACTACTGCATGCACCCCACAAAACATAAAGCCACTTATATGTATACAAAACTGCACATGCAAACATACATGTGTGCAAGCACAATAAAAAATTTAATACCTTGTGTGTGTGTCTGTGCGCTTGCATACGTGTGTGTTCCCTACAATTTTCAACATACAAGCATACAAATATGTAAATGTAACACTTTTTAATCCCATGTATTATTCATTGATTTGGCATGCACAAGAAAGAGACCCCAAACATTTATGAGTTGTTTTCAAGCATTAGGTTTAGCAAGCTACAATATAGTATTTGAAGCTTTGCATATGTGTTAGGACCCACTATACACATTTACTAACACACATGCACATGCACATGCACATGCATGCATGTGTACACACACAAAAGAGGGAAGGAAAGAGGGACTAAGGGAGGTATTGCTAATGATCATACCAAATGATGTACTATGAATGGTCTAATTGCAAGAGTATATACACGGTTGCATTAGTAGTTACATACTATAAACATCTACTTGCATTGGATGTTTTTTTACTACCTTTCAAGAATTCTTCTAGGGAGTTGCATGCTTCTTCTAAAAAGATCTCATATGTATTAGCATACACATGTGCTTAACTAATGTACATTATTAGTTACCTTTACTCACACACATGCACACACACATACATACACATAGCAAAGGATGTACTGTTAACGGTCTAATTGCATGAGTAGTTACATACCATGAATATCCACTTACACTGGAGGTTTTTGTATTGCCTTTCAAGCTTTCCAGAGAGTTGCATGTTTCTTCTAAAAAGATCTCATCTAGTTTACCATATAGATATGCTTAACTAAAGCACATTATTAGTTATTTATGTTCTTCGATAATTTAAAAGTTTGAATGATAAGCTAGTCATTTGTGTTTTTTGTTTTTGAATATGAATGATCTAATAGTCATTTGTGTTTTTTATTTATGTATGCGAATAATCTAATATGATACTTTGATGCTTCATTTATTGTTTATGAGAAAATAATGAGTTAACGTGCATTTCATAACCATATGATATGGGGGGCAGGGGGTGCATCTATGCTATACGAGCACCTTGATACCTAGGCCAACATGGATCTGACATAAGTGTGCTATTTGTATGTTACAAGAAGCAAGTTTCAAATATCTAAGGTAGAATTAGTATGAAATGTGTTTTGTGAGTGTGCATATGTGTACGTGTGTTGGGAGGGGGAGAACGGGGGCGGGGGGGAGGCCACATCCCTACTTTACAAGCACCTTAACAACCAAGCATGCATTGGTGCTCAAAATACTAAAGAGTCGGGCCTCCCCAATCCACTTCCTTTTAGCTCCATGGTTTGATCCATGCCGCATCTGAGATGGTGTAATATTATACTTCCCTTTTTATCAATATAAAATCCGCATTATCAAAACACTAAAGAGCTTTAATTTATTTTTTTACAAACTTACAAGAGTTTATGAGCTTTGATTCAATACTATTTTGATATTTTGTTTTCTTTGTAAGCTTTGTATGCTAATAATTTGAAAGAAATTTTCAATATTTTTGTTATTCTCACAAACATGCATTATGTTGTCATTAGAAATAATAAGAGAGAGTGGTATGTTGTTTGCACATTGCAAGAAGTAAGTTTAGTGTTTGGGATATACTTAACGAGGAAGGTATTTAGAGAGAGAGAGAGAGAGAGAGAGAGAGAGAGAGAGAGAGAGAGAGAGAGAGAGAGGGTTAAACACCATCACTTTAGAGGTACCTTAATGACCTGTGCTTGTGTGAGTTGTAGCACAGAGTGTTGGTAGTACTAAGAGAGTGTTGGTAGTACTAAGAGTTACACCTCACTCAAGTCAAGAATAGTCAAGTCCTGACTCCATGCAAGGGCATCACAATGGTAGTCAAATCCTAGACAACAGTGAGAGAGAACCAAATCATGAGCTGCAAGAGGAGAAAGAAAGTGTTTGCTATGTTGCTCCTTGAGTAAATTTTTGACATGTTTGTTTGCTTCCTGAAGTCGATGTAGTCCATCCATTTTTAGAGAGACTACATTGATTGTGTGGATTCCGATTTCATCGCTTGTTAGTGGGTCCAAATGGTTCTCAAAGTCCAAGTCATACTTCCATGCTTACCTTTATCTTAACTTTGCCGACTCATTGAGGTTTATCAACCTTGATGTGTCAAGACTCTAGTTAGAAGATTATGGATTGTCATAAAACTATGTGTATATATACATGTGTGTGTGTGTGTGTGTGTGGAGGGTAAAGGAGCCAATTGTGAAAAAGATACCATAAATTAAACACTTTGAGCTAGCAAAAAAAGAGGAATATGTTGAGAATCTTGCTTAGGTAGGTATCACTCATTGATTTGCCAAAAAGTGTTACATCACTGGTCTTCAAATATACCTTTACCTCTTCAAATTATATTTTTAAAAATTTTAAAATTGTTTTTTAAAAAATAAAAAATAAATATTAAACTCGTTCAATTCTTCTTGATATCCCTTGTATACTCATATAATCAAATCTTGAAAAAACTGCAAAATGTAAAATCCCCTCCAAAAATACATATTTTTCTTAGGAGTTGTATAGTTGGCCCCCTTACCCTATATATATATATATAGAGAGAGAGAGAGAGAGAGAGAGGGAGAGGGAGAGGGAGAGAGGATTAGAATGGAGGAAGAAGAAGCTCCAATGGCTGTGGACGGAACAGCAGGAGGAGAAGACGAGGGCCAGAAGAAACCTAAAGTGGTGACCTTGCGGAAGAGGCCTCCCCATGTGCTGCCTCCATCCTCCTCCTTCTCTGCCTCCTCCGCCGCGCGAAAGGCCGCGACTGCCATCGCGGGTGCCCCCGGTGGTCCCCTGCTCGTGCCTGACTACATCTCGCCGCTCCTCAGCGTCCGGGAATTCAGAGACTCCTGCGTTTCCACGCTGCTGGACCTTCAAGCCGAGTTGAGCGACCCCTCCATTGATGGCGGCATAGATGATGATGATGTCCTCGTGGACGATCTCAAGATCAAATCCGACGAGGAGATCGTGAACCTCGTCTTGAAGGAGGTGCTGCAGCAGGCGGATGTGCAAGCAATAATTGCACGGTCGGGGCCGCAGGAATCAAGTCTCGGACAGGCCTCCATGAAGCAGGCCGATGTGCAAAGAATAACTGGACAGTCGAGGTTGCAGGAATTGAGTGTTCGGCAGGCCTCTGGTTGCAATCAGGAGAGCAATATGCAAGGTGCAGGGTGGCAAGAAAATGAGCAGGCCTCGGGTTGCAATCTGGATGGCAGTATCCAAGGTGCAGGAGGTGAGTCTATGCAAGAGAATGCCCCTGTTGGTTCATCTCCCCTGAGCAACAATAGCATTGACCCTTCTCGGTGCTCTGTTGGGAACAATGGTGAGAAATCTGTAGATAGTGGTTGTTCTGATGCCAATGGCCATGTCAATGCGGCCCCTATGTTTGTTAAAGCGGGGCCGGCTGATAAAAAATGCTCTGGTTTGAAGAGGAAATCCAAGAAAGATGCTAAAGCTTTAGCAATGAGCGAGCAGACTGTCATACAGAATGCACGCTCGCTTGCTGAGTCCCTTTCCACAAAGATAAGGATGGAAAGAGAGCAGTCAAAAGTGACTGCCTATTCTTGTTTGCAGTCTCTACAGCTAAAACATGAAAGAGGAGGGCCTGTTCAAACAGAAATTGACAAATGCATACCAGCAGCACACTTGATTGCCACCCCTTTCAGGGAAGATAAATTTGCAATCATTGAGCCTGCTGCACCTTTTGAGGTTGTCTTGTGGGTTCAAGTTTTACCCAAGAGTTTACCTTATCAGAAAAAGCAACAGAGGGAACAAGATTTCCTTGTTCTGGGTAGTCAGATGCTGACTGCTTTGAAAGACAAGATATGTTGTGCCACAGATTTCTACAATGATCTGCGCGATCCGAGTGCTATTGACTATAGCACTCCACTAATAGTCTCGATGAACAAAAAGGCTAAAGAGAGACTGGGTGGGAATGCTAAATGGCTTTCACAATACAGGAAAGCAGACATGGAATGCACACGATTTCTGGACATTGAGTGCCGCATCGGAATGCGGTATGTCTACTGTCACCAGGGTGATTGCAAACATGGCATCGTCATTCGCGATGTGCGATTAATACACAAGGAAGATGTGCAAAATGTGCCATCATATCCACTATTGCGTTCTTTACTTCGCCCACGATATCGGAAGTGCTCCATTTGTGGTATCTATTTACCAAAGAAGGTTACTTATGATGACAAATTGGCACCTTCAAGCCCTTGTTACTTCTGTGCCTGTTGCTATTATTTATTACACTACACCCAAGAGGGGACATTATTATATGATGATTTTACTGTCTATGATTATGATGAAGAATGAGGTTTTCCATGGTATGGGCAAAGGAGCCAACAGCTCAAAATGTTCTTTGAGACTTTGTTGCTGTGAGCTCCTTCACAGGTAATCATGCAATTGTAAAGCTCAACTGAAAGCAGTTTATACATTTACACATGCACCTTGTAAGAAGCAGCCTTGTGTCAGCGAATTAGCTAATTACCCTTTTGCACATACAAAGGCTGCATTGCAGTTTAAATTTTGGGGATTTTTCTTAGTCTCCAATTTAATAGAAGGGGGCAGTTTGTCAGTGGAATGACACACTAGATGGGGAGCAAAGCAATCGGAAGAGGAGTATTAGCATTGCCTAATTATAAGCTATGGACTTGTTGCTTAGTTTTGACTTAGATATAACTTGTTTGTTAAGTATGCTTTGTAACATCTCATATATAAACACTTTACATGAGATAATTGATATGAGAAGTAAATTTAGGTGGATTAATAGGTTACATTGAAATTGTAAAATAAAAAGGAGATATGACTAACAAGTTAATAGTTTAACTTGCATGAAGTCATTAGGGCCACTTGTAAAAATGGTGTCAAGACAACTATTAAGTTTTTACAAAAGCAAGTTGTCTTAAGATTTGGTGGTTGCATTGAGGTTAGGAGCTATCAGGAAACACATTGATATATCTTGTAAAGTTTTCAAAAACGCTGTACATGTGATAATTGATATAAGAAGTGGATTTTGGTGGATTGATAGGTTACATTGAAAGTGTAAAATAAAAAGGAGATAATAGTTTTGCAAAATGACTAGCGTTATAGTTTAACTTGTAAGAAGTAGTTAGAGCTTATCATGAATCGCGTAGTGGAAAGACTTGCTTCAGTTGCTGCGTCAAACACATACCATATACACGAGGAAGCTCACTCAAAAATACAATAAGAGAGATGAATGTCAAAACGTTTTTTTATTGGTTTATTCTTTTTCTTTGACACAATACAATGCGTATAAAGTATAGATAAGATAGAACATAAAGAAAAGTGGTCTACTAAGTCAAATAGTGCATAATTGACTACACTATTTGATTGGCGCTATAATTGTGTTGGTTGACACGCCAAGTGTAGACGTGCAGATTTATTTAATTAGGTGGTCTATCATTAATGTTCGCATATGTTAAGCCTGCCATCTCAATACTTTTCCTCAAGTTTAACTATATTTCTACAACTTTAAGCTTTAAAATTTTCAAAGCTTCTTTGCATCCAATACCTTTGTGAAAATATTAGTTATTTGATCCTATGTGTTGGCATATACTAAGTCAATCTTTCCTACAATTACTTTCTTTCTTATAAAGTGATAATGCATCTCAATGTTTTTTGTCTTAGCTTGAAATATTGGGTTTCTAACTAATTGTATGCTACTCTTATTGTCATAATGAATGACAACTAGACCATCTTCTTGCATATCCAAATCATCCAATAACTTTTACAACCATACTACTCCACATGTTGCCATAGCAATAATTTTGTACTTTGTACTTAATACCAATCATAGATTGCTTTTTGCTACTTCACATAACTGTTGTACTACCAAGGGAAAATATTAGCACTCAACTTTACATTTTGTTCCAATGGCACTAAAAGAGGTTTACATGTTGTCATACCATATTTAGAAAATATATCCAAGCCATACTATCTTTGGGGCAACCATATATCATCATTACATTTGATCATCTCAATACTAAGAAAGCACCTTAGTGCACCCAAATCGTTTGTCTCAAACTTCTTCAAAAAGCCCTTAATTTTAGCAATCTTAGAGTCACTGTTACCTGTAATAATTAAGTCATTCACATAGATGACTATGATGATCAAACCTACATCTCTTATTCTCACATAAAGTGAGTGATCAATATTATAAACATAAAAGCCAATGTTGACAAGATATTCTTCGATTTTGTCAAGCCATGCTCTAGGTGCTTACTTTAGCCCATAGAGCGCATTCTTTAACTTGTACACATATATTGGATACTCTAATCCTTATAGTACGTTGGTTGCTCCATATACATCTCTTCTTGTAATTCACCATACAAAAATGTATTCTTTATATCCACTTATTATAAACTCCAACCTTTGGATGCTACTAAAGCCTTCACATATCTAATAGTTGCCATCCTAGCAATTGGATTGAATGTCTCTTCATAAACTATGCTATATGTTTGAGAGTAGCCTTTTGGAACTAGCCAGCCTTATACTTGCTAATAGAACCATCTATATGATGCTTAATTTTGTAGATCCACTTATAACCAATAGCTTTCTTGCCCTTAGGTAATGGTACTGCATCCCAAGTTTTATTGGCTTTTAATATAGTCATCTTCTTATCCATTGTTGTATCCCAATGAGCATGACCAATAGCATGCTCAAAGAAAATGGACTCAACATCCTCAACCACATTTACTATAAAAGTATATTGGTGAGCAATACAACTTTCAAAACTAAATCTTTTAATAAAGGATCTGACCCTACTAGACCTGTACCACTAGATCACTTAATGGAGTCTTTACATTACCGTATGCTCTCTATACACATGGTGTCCTAACTGAAGGAATACTAAGCTCATCATCCAAACTCTAAACCAGTGGAATCTCTATTAAATCCCAAATGACTAGTAGATGCATCATTATCATTTCGCACTTCTTTCTTTTGTCTTTATCTATAATACTAGTAGATGCACTTGAAAATGTGGGACTACTCCTTAGTCTCCTAGACCAAGAGCTAACTGTAGATATAGTACCAGATGATGTTTCTGATTCACTAAGGTTTTGTGATTCTTGCTTCTTTTTCTACATATGACTATCATAATAATCATCACCATTAAATGCATCACCAATAGATGCATTCCAACTGCTTATCTCATAAAAAATAACATCCCTACTCACTCTTAACTTACCTATAATAGGGTGATAACAACAAAACCCCTTTTGTTATAAGAGTATTCAATGTAAATACATTTTTTAGACTTTAGATCAAGCTTCTTTCACAGCTCCTCTGGCACATGAACAGATGCAATACAACCAAACACTTTCAAGTGTAACATTGGACTTCTTACTTGTAAAGTATTCTTCGGGGGTCATCCCATGAATTTTAGCTGTGGAAGTTCTGTTTATAATATAAATAGTAGTGTTAATAGCTTTTAACCAAAAGTATTTTGGCATATTCTTTTTGGCCATCAATACCCGTGCAATTTCTGCAATATGTCTATTTTTCCTTTCTGCAATTCTATTTTGTTGTGTGGTATATCTACAACTAAAATTTCTCTTTATCCCATAAGACCTTAAAAAGTCATTGAACTCATTAGAGAGGTATTCTTTTCCTCCATCTAACCTCAAGCACTTAACATTCAAGCTCGATTATGTTTCAATTGCAACCTTGAAAGAATTAAAGTACTCAAATACATCACTCTTTTTCTTCATGAAATATACCCGCAGCTTTCTTAAACAATCATCAATAAATGTGACAAAATATTTACTAGCACCAAGAGATATGTTTTGTGTAGGCTTTCAAAAATTTGTATATATAACATCAAGTATATTTTTGCTCACAGCTCTATCATGTGAAAAATGTTATCTTGCTTGCTTACCAAACTGACATACTTCATACACTCTATGAAATTCTACAACTCTAAAAATAGGCAATCCTATAATCAACCCTTTGGACCACATTGATTTCAGCCTTTGCACATTTACATATCCAATATGTTTGTGCCATATTTCAATGTTTGCAACCACTCCTTTTTCTTTAGCATACATAGCAGCATTCATAGCAAGAATTTCAACATTTAAGGTGAATATGCGGCCATCTCTACTTCCTTTTGCAACCAACCTACACTTATCATTAAAGTCTTCTACAAGATAACCTTTTATATTAAATCAAACCTGTAACCCTTCCTCTACCATTTGGCCAATATATACTAAATTCTTTGTGATTGATGGCACATGCAATACATCTGATAGACTCTTTATTTAGTCATCATGTAATGATAAGAAAATCTTTCCAATGTGTGAAATTGGGTAGCATGGATTATCACTCGTTTGCACATAACCTAGATTTTGTAAATCTTAAATCTTTCCAAACCATTCAACATGACTATTCATATGACTTGAGTCATTATACCATACATCATCATGTGTCTCATTTTCTGTAATAACATTTGTCATATGCTGCATAACAAGCAAATAGTTAGTTTTGTCTTCATTTTATTGTGCATACGATGCATAGTTTCCTTATTGTAATTTACCACTGTGGGTATCATCATTCTTAGCATAACAATGGGCTGTAATATGACTTGTTTTGCCACAATAATGACAAACAATACTAGAATTGCTAGAACCTTTATTCTACCGTCTACCTCTTTTTCTAGAGCTCGCCATGCCCTAAAGTTTTCATGGCCTCCTGAAACTCGCATTTCACTGAACTGCTGATTTAATATGTTTTGCTAGTTATCACCACCATGTCCCATACCACGCCCTCTTGAAGAGGATTTGCCATGTTTCCTTCTTGAACTTTGAGTAAAATGCTTGGACATGTTATCCACTTCTTTTAGATGATTCACCCTGCATATTGATCTCTTCGGTGATCATGAGAGAGACCAACTCATAAAAAATTAAAGAGAATTGAAATGACTTGATTTTTTGGCTGATTTTTGTTATTTTTGTGGACTGAATGGTTGATTTTTCATGGATTTTATATGATGATTAGTTGGTTTAGAAGTATTTGGAATGTTTTGGATAAGGTTGACTAAGTTTAAGAAGCTCATGATATTTTTTAGTGGAGATATGATATTCTGATATGTTTTATTGATGTCTGATTGGTTCTGATTAAGTCTATTGAGCTTCTGTTTTACTCTGTTTTCTTTTTTTATGAGAGATTGAAATAATTATCGATGGAGTTTGAGAGTGTTTGGAAGCTTATCGAATGATTCTTGGTGGTTTTGAATGGTTTTAGTTGAGCTAAATGCTTTCTGATGACCTATATGGTACTGTAGATCCTATGTTGAGCTTTTGTAGAGTCTTTGTCTCTGTCTCTGTTCTGTTTTGTTCTGTATACCTTTGTAAGTGTTATGTGGGATGGATGTGTAGCTTGGGAAATTTTTCTAACCTTAGGAAGAGATGAATACAAGTTTAAAATAGCTCAAAGAAGTGGAAGAAGTAGCTACTAAAGACTCGAGTAAAGACTAAAGTGATAGTACATTGTTGAGCTATGAAGGGACAATGTAGTGACTCTGGTGACCTTTCATATATCGAAAATTCCTCTTGGGAGGGGTATCCATGACCAAAGAGGGGTTATGAATGATTATTATTCATTATCCCATTGTGCCATTGAGAGAGAGAGAGAGAGAGAGAGAGAGAGAGAGAGAGAGAGAGAGAGAGAGAGAGAGAGAGAGAGAGAGAGAGAGAGAGAGAGTAGAGTAGAGTAGAGTAGTTTATTATCGCCCACAGAAGGCTAAATTATGACCCATGGGACCTTTCCAGATATATAATGATTCTCCTCCCCCATGGTAGGAAAGGATAGCTACGGTGAATGAATGATCTATATAGCGTGGTTCTTCCGAAAGCGTAACATACTGGTGATGAGAGCCCCTAACTTCGATATAGGAGTAGTGGTCAGAAACTGGTAAAGTGGCCCTTGTAAAGGGATATCAAAGTTAGCTCGTTTATGTGCATATGCTAGGCATGTCATAATCATGTGCTCTTCTGATTCCACACTCTGTAGTCCACACAACTTGCATAACCTCATCTCTCTTGCCTGTCCAGTTCATGCACCTGTCTCAATCAATAAAGTGTGTGATCGAGTTCGAAGTCGTGCAATACTCTGTCTAAATACCACTGAGAGCGGGTTGGCTATGTATGGCTGCGTGTGTGCCTCTGCTTGCACGTAGGATTCCCAACATGAAGGATAGATATGCATATTGTAATAAGCAAGTTTGCCATTTGTTTCCTTACTTTGATGTTTTGCTTGATAGGCTTGTAAGAGGTCTGATTGAAATGTGTCCATGCATATAATTTTGTATGCCATATCTAGATATCTATCCACTCCCCACCCTTTAAACCATTTTCGCATATCCACGATGATATCCCATGCCCGTTTGGGAAGCCTACTATTGTGAGAGTGCGCTGCGGAAGAGGAAATACGAACACGGAGGAAGAGAGAGAGAGAAAGCAAAAAATAAGGAAGAGAAATCTGCACTGACTGAAATGAATGCTGAATACACTGAAATGGACTGATCAGTCCCTGCATGCAGCCCACAGCGTCAGTGAGGGCACCAGATCAGGATGATGATGATGGTAGCACCACCACGGGGAGAAGGAGTGTCAGAATCTGCAAGAAGACAAGTGATCAAGTGGGGAGGGGGGCTGCCAATAAATAGGCAAAAGGGCAAACCCTAACCCTAACCCTAAAATGGGCGCAAACCCTAAAAATGCCCTAAAATGGGCGCCCCACAACAGTGACCAAAAAGTGGCCGGGCAGCCAGTGGCTGCCCACTAAAAGAGGCCAAAAAGAAATACACATCCTAAGATAGCCAGTCAAGAGTGACTAGCCTCCCCCATCATAACACATGACAGACATGTCAGAGCTCCTAATGTCCTCGTCTGACTCAGACTGAGGCTCACAGGCAGGAGATGACAAGGCATGACAAACATGACTGCTAACACCCCCTCTCAGATCCTGGATGTGGCTGAAGGCCAAGGGAGAAACAGATCCTGGGGTGGCAAGAGGAATTCCAATGTCGATGAAGTCCGTCGATGTAGACTGCCGCTGAAGGAGCTCCTCACGAGCTTGGGAATCCCCCTCTAAAACACTAGGGGCCAGGGGATCCATAGCCACATCACCGAGATTGTCCCCCTCTGAAAGGGATGGGGGGTACGAGGGAACCACCAGAGGAGAAGGTGGGGGATGGGAAGAAACCTGTGGAATAGAAGGTGCACAAGCGGGAACGGGTGTAGCAATAGACTGCCTCGGAGGACGCTGCATCAAAGAAGAGGAATGGAGCCTGTAAAGCCTGCTCTCCTGCCAACCTGTAGATAAGACATCGCATGTAAAAGAATCCTCAATAACAACGGCATGCTCGGTGAAGATCACTCGTGTGCCAAGCCTCGTAAGACCATAAACTGAGAGGAGGGGAAGGCCCAAATCCGGAACATGTAGGGCCTGTGTAAAGGAGCTCGAAGGTCGGTCGATAAACAAAGACAATGTGCCAACACCACTAATAGGCACTGATAAAATGTCACCAACAGTGACTAAACCCTCTGATGGACGGAGATTCTGTAACAAATCACCTCGGGGAGTCATATGACTTGAAGCACCACTGTCCACTAACCAAGGCTGTGCAGAAGACACTGCAGCCACGGAAGAAGAATCCTCCTCCAAAGCATGGATATGAAGGAACACTGACTCATGGGTAACAGCTGGTGTAGAGGTAGAAGAAGGCTCCGATGTAGATCCACCCATCGCTCCCGGATGAAGGTGAGGGTACTTCTTCTAGCATTTCTCCTCGGGATGTGTCCCTTTCCCACAGTGTGGGCACTTCGGGCTCTCTGAATCTGTGTCAGAGCCTGAAGAACTGTCCTTCTTCTTAGCCTTTGATCTTCTTCTTCTTCTGTCCTCCCGAACCTGCAACAAAGGCTCTAGTGGAGTCGGATCCACTAGCACTGACCTCTCTGAGTCGCTCGTCATGCTCCAAGACAAGCGGGGATAGCTCCTCCCATAGAAGCTTCTCACGGGTCCTCGATGTAAGAAGGCTGGTGTAGAAGACATCAAACCGAGGCGATGGCAGCTGAGTCAAAAGAATCATAGCCATGTCTTCAGAAGATATCGTCCGACCGAGGGATGCAAGCTCATCCCTCATATCCTGTAATATGTTGATGTGGTCCTTCATGGAAGGACTATCATTAATAGCGAGCATCCGCAACTTCTTTTCAAGAGATATCCGGTGGGCAAACGTCTTCTGTTGATAGAGAGACGCGAGCTTTCTCCACACGTCCGCTGCAGTCTTCAACCTTGAACATGAACAAGGACAGAATCCTACAAACTCAGAAAGAGGAAAGATCGGGCTCTAGAATTGAGCCGATCCCATAAGGCTGCACGATCCATAGATGTCCCATCTGCGGGATCCACCTGAGGATCGAAGGAGTCCAAGATACACTCCACCTTGCAGGACCATAGAGAAAAGTTAGAGCCATCCAACCGGTCCTCTTTGGGCAGCTGACGAAGTATGGGTACCTGTACAGGGGGTACCAAAGGCTGCATCTTCGGCCCACTGGAAGAGGCTCGCCGAGATACATGAATAGAAGGGGGACGGGAAAGAGGAATAGACTCCGGACGATGGTCCTCGTGATAGAAATCACGCCTCCGTTCAGATGAGTGTCGAGACAAAAGCTCGTCATTTGAGTCATCAAAGCCTGTAAACTGATGAGAAGACATCTTCGATATCTGCAAACACCAAAACACAACAAGGGAAGGTTGCCGGTGCCGAAACACAAACACCACAGGCTCCTGAGCTGGCCGCCTTGCACAGAACGCAAGGATGATGTCAAATGCAAATGCTAACGATGCAATCACCACAGAAAAATAGCCTCCTGCCTCAAAACGCAGCCTGGGAATAGGTCGCCAGCAGGAAAAGAGCCACCGGAAGATAGAACAACAGCCAAAACAGCAAGGCACAGGCTGGAAGGAGTGTCGCCCAGCTGGAGGAGGGCCACCCAGGCTAAAAACGCAAGCAGGAAGAGGTGGGTGATGACATGGCAGCCACTGGAGAAGGCGTCAGCAGCAAACGCAAATATGTGACACCAAAACAGGCCGCTTTGATCAAGGAGATGGTGCAAAAGGTGACGCCTCAGCTGTTGGAGATGTCTTGACCAGCAAACGCAAAGTTGTGGGTGTTCTCCCGCGTAAATCTCAGCTCCGTGTACTCTCCTTCGGCTTTGATACCATGTGAGAGTGCGCTGCGGAAGAGGAAATACGAACACGGAGGGAGAGAGAGAGAGAGAAAGCAGAAAATAAGGAAGAGAAATCTGCACTGACTGAAATGAATGCTGAATACACTGAAATGGACTGATCAGTCCCTGCATGCAGCCCACAGCGTCAGTGAGGGCACCAGATCAGGCTGATGATGATGGCAGCACCACCACGGGGGAGAAGGAGTGTCGGAATCT